>NC_141886.1:17315390-17618420 GCF_030686135.1 Camelina sativa | reverse complement strand
CTCATAAGAAATAAAAAGCACAAATGTAGATAAATAAGATAATTTATGTTTTGCATCAATATTTATAATATTTTAACTATTAAAATGTTTCGAAATATAAAATTTGAACCTTTTAAAAATTTTCAATATTTATAATATTTTAAACTTTTAAAATTTAAAACTTATAATATTTAAAAACTTTTTAAAAGCTTAGAACTTTTAAAAGTTTCAATATTTATAATATTTAAACTTTTAAAAATTTTAAATATTATAATATTTTTTTGAAACTGTTTAAAGTTTTAATTTGATCAAATAAAAAACCAGATCAAACCAAATAAAACATTTAAACTTGGACGCCTGATAAATCAAGCTTTCTTGCTCATTCGTTGTTGGAAGCATATTAATCTTATTTATACTGGTTCTCAACCATTGTCTAAAAAGTTTATAGCCGATGTGGGATATTGTGCTTAGTTCTTTGATTTCCATAAATTTAAAATTTTCCTTTTTCTAAAAAATTCTGTAAATTTAAAAAATGTTAATGAATGACATGTCAAATCATGATAGATTGTTTAAAATAATTCTTAATATAGAAAATTCTGAAAATTGTATAAAACGTTAATAAGTGATATGTCAAATTTCTATTGGTTGTTTAAAATCCTATGTGGACGGCCTTAGGAGCTTATAGCTCCTACTTTTTATTAGTACTAGATTAGGATCCACCCGATGTGCGAGTTTAGAGTTTTTAAAATAAAATAGTCCGATGTGCGGGTTTAGAGTTTTTAAAATAAAATAAAATTTAACAAAGATTATAAAGTAAGTATTTTTAGTAAGTAAAAACTATCTATAAAAGTAAATAGATACACCGGTCTCATCAGAGGGTTTTCCATATGAGTCGGTGTAATTAAATTTGGATTTTTTTTTCTCGAGGGATGTCTCTCAACAGGGTGATCATGATCAACTGCTTCAGTTACTATGATTTTTATGGGCAATCTGGAAGACCATAAATTACAAAAAAATTAAGGTTTAGAGATCGAGACGAATGATATAATTGCTCAGGCTTTGGGCGATAAGTTAGTCTGGAAAGAGGCGCTATCTTTTACGGCGGTCATGTCGGCTCCATCTCCGTCCTCGAATGTCCAGGTTTCTTCACATTGTTGTCAAATTGATGGTTCTTGGAAAGCAACAAATGAGCATTCATGATTGGGTTGGTGTTGTTCCGTTGGTGAGGAGCGAACCTTGTTGTTGGGGGCCAAGTGTTTAAGACGGAGCCCTTCCCCTCTGCATTCAGAGTTAGAAGCGTTGTTATCGGCCATGGAGCGGATACGTGTTGAGTTACTCACTATTGAGAATTCCCCTAAATATTGGTCATCCTTCTTCAACTTGCTCGATGAGTTTAATTCGCTAGAGTTTTTTCCACTATTCTCCATCTTTTGGATCCCACATGCGATAATTCGAAGGCGGATTGTCTTGCCCGTGCTTTGCATTCTCTTATCTCTGAAGTTTCTTTTGTAAACCCTTTCCCTCTGGATTCGGCAACTAACCGATGAAATTCCTTTTAATTTATTGTTTGGTTGAAAAAAAAATAGACACACTTTTAGTTAAAGAAAATAGTTGTAGATGAGTTCAAAAGTATTAAAATTAAATTAAATTAAATTTAACAAAGAATATATATTCAATTTTTTTCGTAAGTAAAAACAATGTATAAAAGTAAAGAGATAAACTTTTAGTTATAGAAAATAGTTGTTTTTTTTTTTGCTATAATACACTAATGTATATTCATTTACAAATCTACTGTCTATATTACCACTAAAAGTTTGTTTGTACACACAAATATATTTTATTGTTAAAATATACTCTTTAGTCTTAACTTCTACCAACAAATTGTCTTTATGAACACATTAAATAACCTATTATATGTCTCTTCACTTTAACATTTTTATAGTTACAAAAACGCATATGTTAATTTTACATACTTTTATCATATATATTACAATACCAGTCTTTTGAATAAATTATTTGATTGGTGGAAAAAATATGAGACGATCTATTTTATTTTTTTACTTCAACAAACTTTTTCTTTATGTAAAGGTGATTATTTATATTTTATAAATAGTAACTAATTGTATAATTTTCACAATCATTTTTATCTTATATAAAAAGTAATCTTTTTCTTGTAATATAGCAACAAAAAATTAAAATAAGTAAACAATATTATAATTTTGAATTTTATGGTATATATATATATAATTTATCTTATAATTAGATTTTAAATAAAATTAGATTTTAATTTATCTATTTACTTTTATATAAAACCTTTTTATGTTCGGTTTTGAATTTTTACATTTTTATTTTTAAAAATTTTAATAGTGAATTGACATGTGTCAACATCTGAATGATATAATTGACACGTGTCACGATCTTGTTAATGAGTAATTTTGTCATCAAGGTTTATATAATAAGATAGATTCTAATGATTAGTTTGTCTTAAATCTCGAATATTTGTTTCACCAATACAGATGATCTCGAATTTTTTGTCTATTGATTTTTTATTTATTTATTTAGAAGATGTTTTATATTAAATTTTGATGAATTTATTTATCTTTTCATTGAAAATTCACGAGTTAAAACATAAGCATTAAGCTATCAAACTAATAATAAGATAATCAAAGAGTATATAATAATAATAAATCAAAGAATTTATGCCAATAATTTAAATAATAGTTAAATCATTTGAATGTAAAATATCTTTACTATGCCTTATTAGCACATACCTTCTGCAAAAGAACTGAATCAGATGCGAGGTTTCTTCATTGTTGCATTCGAATAATCTCAAACTTTTTTAGGGTATGTTTTTGGGTTTGTAAGAAAAAACGGCGGATATATTCTTTTATAGAACCAATATATTGACCTAGATGACAAAACTATGAAAACATACAAAATGACGTCGAATAGATTTATTTACATGACGTCGTTTGGCATCTCTTAACTTTGTGTTGCCTAGACTAACTACTGCTACAAAAAAAAATTTATATGATGGTGTATACAAGTTACCTAAAATCAATCTTTTAGTCTATATATGATGTTCGTTGCGATTTTTCAATCTTTGCTTTGTTTTAGATATCTTTTTGGTTTTGTAAAAGGTTTTGTAATTCACAATGTTTTTACATTAATAAATCTAGCGCCGGTTAGTCTATCTGTAATATTTAAAATATATCTTTTTTTGTAGCATTTTTTTGTCAAACCCAATAAAGATTCCTTTAATTAAACCGGTACCAGAGTTTGTAAATTACAAACTAGTCGTATAGCTGATTTTGTAAGTTCATCAGCTTGATGATTGTTTTCACGATGCACAAAAGAGAAAGAAATTTCATAAAAAGCAAGAGATAAAACTAGGATACCGTGGATTGTAGAGCTCTTACGTTGGAGTCTCTGAATTGATGGCTTTGATCAACATCTGTGAATCTGAAGCTTCGGAATTTTTTTTGAAACCTAGATCTAGGGCTTGTTGTTGGGCAAGGGAGACGACAATCTCTTCTGCCAAGATCGGAGAAGCTATGTTTTGCGCTGCTGCTTTGTTTTGTATTTACGATGGAAAGAAGTGGTCTATGAAAATCCACTTGAATCGTGCATCTAGAGAGCCCACTCTCCACGCCACATCTATGAAACAAGAGATGGTATCCACTCCTAGAGCTGACGGTTGAAGTTCTCTCAAAGGTTGGATAGTTGGGGATTGCGGTAATTGAGCTGCAATCCACTCAAGAGCACTACTGAATGCTTGGGAAATGAAGTCCCGAGGTAAGGTTTGCTTTTGCTCAAAGAGTTTTTTGTTTCGAGTTTTCCAGATGTTCTAGAGGCCAACTCCCATTGGAGGTAGGTTGGTCTCCGAGTTTACTAACTCGGTTCCCATTTGCATGGTGGTTATTCGACTTGGTATAATTGTAGATTTAAAAGGTGCTTGATCACAAACTTGACAAGTAATCGGGCAATGGAATAAGAGATGTAAGGTTGTTTCCTCCTGGTTGCAGTGTGGACATACTATGGTTGGGTTTACCCCCGGGTCTTCAAGTTTACACCTACTGGTAATGCTTCATTCATAACTTTCCATAAGAAAAACTTGATCTTTGGGATACATTTAATATTCCAGACTTCTTTGTACCAGTCAAAATTGGTTGATGTTACACGTTGGGTGGGGATCGTCTCTTCCTTCAGAGATGCATCCATATAACCTGATTTCGCCGTATAGGCTCCTGAATTGGTAAGCAACCATATATGTCGATCTCTTTCTCCTTTTTTACTTGATCGGAGGGCAAGTATCTCATGTTCATACGCTGGTAGCAGTAGCTTAACCTTCTCTTGGTTCCAAGTTGTTGTGATAGGGCACATGAGACTATTCACTTTCATATCATGAGAAAGCTTTGTATGTGGTCCCATGGGGATGATTCTCTTTAACAGAGTATCGTTTCCAGTTCCAATAGCCTTTCTAAGGCTACTTCGGGGGAATGTTTAGAAGATTAAACGGAGTCCGATTCAGCTGAAATTTGGTGGGGAGCTTCGTGGTGCTCTAAGCTTTGTATCCAACGGTGGGTTTATGAAATGAACGGTTGGTTTATGTTTTGATCAAGTTTTTGTATTGTGGTATGGCGTAGACGATGTGTGGTAACTTGTAAGGTTGGGGTGTCGAGCGACACCAATAATGTGGTGTCGGTCGACACCAGTATGCATGTTATTGTATGTTTGGATCGTAGGAAGACAGCTGGAGTTAGGTTTGGATTAGGAAAGATCGACGGAAGTGATGCTGTGGGCGTTGGTGTCAACCAACACTAGGAGAGTGTCGATCGACACCATGTGTTGGTTCGCAAGTGGTGCGATGGGTGGCGTTCGACACCAGGTGGAGGTGCCGTTTGACACTTGTGGGGTTGATGGTAAATTGGAGTATCTGTGGGGAAGTGTTGTCCGTGGCTGGGCGGAATTAAATACTCCAGCCCACCTCTCTTGTTATTCGGTCGATAGGGATGGTTGGTTGTGCGACTCAATAACTAGATGAGGTTGGGTTTAGTGTATTTGTGGAAGTTTTTGTAATGAGTGATTTCTACGCCGTTGTCTCGTCGGAATTATACGGTTCCGATAAGATTATTTCCTGTGGATCCTGTGTGAGGATTAGGAATCCGGGTGCGGTCGTTTCAAATAATCACTCGTTATCTTCTTTAATGGCAATTTATTGTTAAGTGGAACTATTATACAAAAACGCAACATAGGGGTTTTCTGGTAAATTGACTACACTAATTCTGCAAAAAAAAAAAAAAAGAACAAATCATTCACTTCAAGATAGCAAAAATGATATATGTAAACCAAATCAAAATTCTTATTAAGCTTAGATTAAGTAAATTTTTGAAAATTCGATAATTTAATTGAGTAAATATAACTTAATTATGTTTGCTTGACGCATCCCAAGCGAAATCAGCGTTTTGTGTACTCCTCTATATCTATACAAACAAACAGCTTAACCATTAACAACCGATTAAACCAAAAAAGCAGAGAAGACAAAAGATCAAATGAATTTGACCATTTCAGATTTATGAAACTTACATTGTAAGAAAATAGTGTCCACTATATTGGTACAACAATAACTGTTTAACTAAAATAAAATCTTAAGAATATGTTGCAACTTTGGACATTCATGTAACACAAGTTTTCTTTGTGGTCAACTAATTATTGTAACGCTTAATGATTGGTGTAAATTTTAATTTATATAAAGTGAATTAGAACTGGATATCCGTTAGGAACGTGGAGCCAAGAAAATTTTAGAGGTGTAGTGTCCGATCACTAGTAAAAATGTTCTGCATTGTTACAGAAATAATTATAGTTACGTGGTGTTTTTAGTAGCTAAAATATGTTTATTACAGAATTGTGACAAAAAAATTTAGTAATTATTTGGTCGTAGTAAATTTTTTTTTCATAGCAAATTGTCGCAACTTGCTACAATTTAGATACTAATGTAAACGTAGCTATTTGCTACAAAATGATACATTTATCTACCACCATTTGTTACAATTTGCAGCAAAAACATTAGTAGCAACTATATACAAAAAGTTACAAAATTTTGGTGACTAATAGACTCACAACAAGCTAAACTTGTTACTTGTCGTAAACTTGTTACAAAAAACGACAAATATATGTTCACAGTAGCTTTTATTATATCAAAATTTTTGAAAGGTTTTATATCTAGCAACAAAAACAAATTATGAGAAAATATGTAAAAAATTAAATTGCAAAACATACACAATTACAATTAATGTTAAACTTAGTTTAATATCATACACTCAAACAAGATAGAGTTTTAAACTCTCAAACAGAGAGTTATAAATACATTCAAAAAGATAGTTTCCCAAACCAGAAGAGTATGTCACGTGGTTTGACTTGAACCCCATTAGTTGTGCATGTCTGCTGCTCCTTAACCTCGAGAGCAAGTTTCCAGACAACGTGCTCTAGTTTGGTTCCAACCAAGATGACAAGCTTAAACAACAAACAAATACAAACACATTCTCTTAGTGTTAGTGTCTTATGAATTTCAAGCTTTTTACTTATTTTTGCTTTTGTTTACTTACAATGGCAGGGATGAATGATAACCAAAAGTATATATTCAGGCCTGCAATGAAATCATATAATTAGTAAAGACAAGGCTTAAATATGGAGATACAAATGGAATGCACTTTGTCTTTATGTAACCGATGAGTTACCATGAACATTTATGCAGATGCATACTATGTACAACTTCACGATCAGTAGAGTGCCTGATTTAACCAAAAAAGAAAGTAAAGTATTAAAGAAAGAACGTAACTAACAAAGCATAGAACTATCAAGAACTAACCAAAAAAGAAAGTCATGTATATAACGAGCCATAAACACACAACATATACCTTCCAATATAGAGATTCTGTAGCAGAGAATATTGCTCCAATGGCTATGTGACAAAATAGATTAAGCCGATGTGACAATGAAAGAAATAAATTAAGTCACAGAGCATCTCACAGTGACTTGGCAAATAAAACAGAACATGATCCTATAGCACCCGAGACCACAGCATATGAGAAAGGAAGCAACATTGAAGCTTCTTGTCCCTGATACCAAACAATGAGTTCGTGTGCTAAGTAGCTACATTGAGATGAATGAACCTGAAAAAAACAAAGCATACACAAATATTTAAAGTTCAGAAGTCGTGATTTAAGAGAGAACAAAATCAAACATGAAAGAGAGCAATATGTATATGTATCAGATAAAGAGCAAAATCAAGTAGCAGTGAAAGTAATATACCCATTTACAGATAACTTTTTGTTTCTAAGCTTTTTACACAATATTATACCAAAGGAGAAATGTATAACACAAAACAAACCTCCTCGTTGAGAACAGAAGTGGGTGAATCAGCAGAGGCATCTTTCTCCGTTTCAACGTCGATGACCATTTCCGGAGCCCTAAGAATCCAAAAAATCCAAAATCGAGATATATAAAACCAAAGAAGTTTCCAACAAACTAAGGATATAATCCAATGAATGACAAGCAAAATTTCGCAGAGACGGAGCCAAAAAAATAACCCAAGAACAGTGAGCGATTTCGAGGGCGTTAAGGACCCAGAAAATCGCCGGAGAGACTTACGGAGTGAATTTTGCGGAGCGTAGGCTAACCATCGAAGAAGAAGGAAGGAAACTCTGGTAATGTCGAAATGCTCCTAGCTGACGAACGTTTCTCCGATCTGAAAGATTGCGAGTCTCTCTCTCATCTTCCTCCTCAGGTCATGACCACGGAGATCTCATTTCCCACTCTCTCAAAACAGATTGCCTTAGTTTTAATTTGGGGAAAAAAAAATTTAGGTCACTGAGGAAGGGAAAGAAAAATGTTATTATAAGTGTTTAAGTGCTATAAGTGTTACTACAAATGTCTAAAAATGTTATTATAAGTGTTACTACAAATTATAATATACTATTTGTCACTACAAATTATGTATGTTACTATTTGTCACTATATATAGCTACACTTAGTAACTAATTAGCTACAATAACTATTAACTTAAATTTTGTCACTAATTTGTAATAATTTATAGATATTATTTGTTATTATTTATTTTTGTAGCAAAAAATGTAACTATATGATACAAATTTACTAGTGGATCCATGAAAATTGGTTTATATATATGTCTAGAAATGCCAACCAAATCGATAAAGAAGCTTGTCGTATCGAAAAGCACATGTTTGTCTTCAACGTATAACTTGTCCTTAACCTACAAATCAAAGTGTTCAAAAGTCAAATGTATGTGAATATCGTCGCCCCCATGCATACGATGATTTTTTTTTTTTGACCAATATAGCAAAGAAGACACACGAAGCTTTCAAACGAGAAATTACAACATACCCAAATATATGTGATGAAATCGAAAACCCCATGCATACGATGATTTTTTTTTTTTGACCAATATAGCAAAGAAGACACACGAAGCTTTCAAACGAGAAATTACAACATACCCAAATATATGTGATGAAATCGAAAACCCCATGCATACGATGATTTTTTTTTTCTGACCAATATAGCAAAGAAGACACACGAAGCTTTCAAACGAGAAATTACAACATACCCAAATATATGTGATGAAATCGAAAACGAAGCAAAATATGTAAGACAAAAATGATAGATATTGATAGAAATGTAGGAATATATATACTATATGTAATGAAAAAAAAAAAGAGCAACTTTGGTAGATAACTATGGTAGAAGAAAAAATAGAGAGAATAACATTTTGGCAGAAATAGTTAGGAAATAACGTTTTCTCAAGTGGGGTAGAGGGAGAATAAAGACTAAATTAACCTTTTTGAAAAATTTACGGCTAGAAAAAAAACATGCAGCAACTTAAAATTATATAATTTTTTCTTGTAAATAGCATGTGATATTAATAAATTAATATAATCACTTGAAGTAAATATAAAAACATGCAGCAGTTTAAAATTATATGAATTTTTTTTGTAAATAGCATGTGATATTAATAAAATAGTATAATCACTTGAAATAAATATAAATAGCATGACTTTCTTTAATCTCATATGTCATGCCGGCGTTGCAGAGATATCCGACCATAGGGGAGGGGGGAGAAGCAAGCACAGATAAGGGGTGTTAAACCAATAGGAAGAAATTAAGATAGAGAAAGAGAGATCAACAATAGAAAAGTGGGAGATTAGAAAAGGAGATCCAATGGTAAAAAAGATCTGATGAAGGGGGTAGTGGAAAAAATAAAGAGGAGATCCAGAAAGATACAATAAAAGTAAAAGATTTGGTGGTGGTGGTGATGGTGATGGTGGCCATTAAAAACATAAAAATAGAGAAGATGGTAATCGCTGTTAGGAGAATTAAACATAGAGGAGAAAAGAAAGAAAAAAATAAAAAAAAAAGAGAAAGTGGGAGAAGTATGTAATTTTAAGATACATAGCCGACATACACACATGGGTCATAATTAATTTATCTATTTTTCTTAATTTCATGATTATCTAGTATATATACTCAATAAAAAAAACTGATTGGAGAAATTATAATAAAGTTTGGAATAAAGACCAAAATAATAAGCCGCATAAGTTTGGTACGA
This sequence comes from Camelina sativa, assembly GCF_030686135.1. Lineage (NCBI taxonomy): Eukaryota > Viridiplantae > Streptophyta > Magnoliopsida > Brassicales > Brassicaceae > Camelina > Camelina sativa. Next base: position 17,608,819 of record NC_141886.1, on the reverse strand, counting down.
AATATTACAAAACAAAAAAAAAAACAAAAGAGCTCCTTGAGGCTTGAGCTGAGAGAGTTATTTAATCTTTTTTTGGGTTTTTTAATCTTATATATACTAAGTCACTCTAGTTTCTTAGTTTCCAGCACCAACAGGTCCAACACAGTCGCTGTCCAGTCTGATCTTCTTACTCGGTGGTTCAGCTTCTTCCTCTTCTTCCTCTTCTCCTCCTTCTTCGGACTCTGTGTTTCCTTTAGAAGACTCTGCTGCGTCATTGCTTGATTCATCAACGGCTTGAGACTCTTCCTCTTTCTTCTTCAGATTCTCAATCACCTCCATCAGTTCTCTGTTCACCTGTTTTATCAAAGCATTTATATGTTATACCCAACGTTATTACATTGGGAATTCCAACTAAGAATGTATAAGAAGAAGAGATGAATTAGTTTTAACCTGTGGGTTCTGGAGAAACTCAGAGAGGTCAGTAGTGCAACAAGGACAGGTCATGACGTTCTTCTTTGCGCGTAGTGTGCGCCCGCCTCTGCTCCTCTCTCGCACTTGAGCTATCCCAGCAAATTTAGCTTCTAAGCATCCCTTGCAGAAGTTGTGAGCACAAGGCGTTGTCACTGGAAGATTCATCACTTTCTGACAGATTTGGCAGCTAAATTCTGTGTCACACCAGAAAAAAAAAAACACAATTAACAGTTATGGATTGTGCTCTAGATACAAAAGCATAAGTGACAGTCGATGTTTATACCTTTGCGAAGTTTGTCCATCATAGAATTCTTTCCTCTTTTCCTAACGATCTTCCTATACTCAGGATCCAGAGCAGCAATACACTTTCTACTAGCAGGTGGAGACTTCATCCATTTCCAACGACCATCAGCTTCCTAATCAATGAATAATGTATACGCAGGCACAAGGGAAAAGGTTAGAAATAATGAACCAAACCAAAGAAGAATATTTGGTATCTGCTCAAACTAAAGAAAGGCTGTACTAACATCGAAATCCCATGATGGCTTCTCCTTTCTCACAAACAGGTCAGTAGCTTTCTTGAGCTCAGGAATAACAGGCAATGGCCTTGGACGATCACCAAGGTCATCACTGCAGTATAGTTCAAAACCTCATGAGGCATTAAATATAGCAAATACAGAAATAAGGCACATTCCAAAAGAAAATATATATATCAAACCTGGCCCATGGAGCTGCCTCATTGTCACATCTAACAAATAGGTAACGACAGACCTTAAAAGAACCCTACGGAAAACAGATGAGTAGGTCAGGATAAAAAAACAATCACGCTCAAAAAGTATCGGTGAACAATTCAGAAAGTTATCTATTTGTTTTGAACCTGTATTCCAACTTTTTGCCAGCACTTCTCAATCCTGTACACACCATCATATCTCACTCCTTCCTCAGGGGCATATGCAGAACGCTTCTCCTTGTGAGACCTGAAAATTGAAGAGTCAGGATAACATTCTGCTCAGAGTAATATCGACCAAAAAAGATAAACTAGAAAAGAACACCCGGTAAGTACAGCAAGCTTAGCTGAGCGGAGCTCTATGACGACAAACAATCTATTCTTGTTCAATAAAGAAAGCAAAATTTGACACAGGAGCATCCCAAATCCACTTATAGTTAAAGAAAGACTGCAAAAAAGTGAGAATGATAACCTGACAACTCGGACAGGATAGCCCATTTTGCAACTAATTCTTAGAGCCTCATTCATTTTCGTAAACGTCTGGTCGAAAGACTGTATCTTGCTAGTTCTTTTGTTTCCAGTGAGATCCCTTCCACCACTGCAACACACATCCAAAGACATTAACACAAATATTTCTACAAGAAATAGCCAATAGTCCAAGCACCAAAGGATATGTAAAGCAAACCTTCCAGTGTAGAGGAACCATTCACCATGGTCCTCATCATCTTCATACCCTCCAGAGAGAGCAACTGACTGAGCTCCAAAACCCGATTGGCCAGCGATTCCAGCAACATGAGGGAAATGCGCTCCCCACTGCCTACAATCTTGCCTGTCATCCCAAGACTCACCAACCAAGACACCTTTCTTTCTAGTGGGATCATTATCCGCTGTTATCGGACCAAAATAATCACCAGGTATCGTCACATAAATCTTACCACTACAAGCATTAGCTTTCCCAGTCTTTTTAGCCCGCGAGGTAGTAAACGCCTTGTCAGGCCTGTCCTGGTTCCGGATGAAATGCTGAACCTTGGCTGCAGTTACCTCAACAGCACAATTTGAAGCCTTTGCTAAACGAATAGCAGAGACTAGAGTTAAGTTGATGCGTGGATTATGCGCCACGTGTTTCGGAATCTTTCCTCGGCATGTCATACAAGTTAGATTCCCTTGAGCTACCCATTTCTCAAAACATTTCAAACAGAAGTTGTGACCACACGGTGTCTACAGCCACAAAGGAACACAATAAATCACATCAGTCTCCATACTCTTAACTAACCATACAATCACAAGCATACAGATTCAATACTACTAATCTCAAAGATCTAAAGAGTTATTAACAAAATCGATGAGAACGAAACTAACCGTGACAGGTCTTTCTGGCAATTTAATGCAAATAGAGCAACAGATATCTTCATCATCATCGCTCTTCTTCTTCTTATCGTCTTCTTCATCGTCACCACCAGCAGCAGCAGCACCACTCATGAGTTTTTGCCTTTTTTTGGCTTTCTGAGCTTCGGTGAGTGTCACATCAGCCTCAATCGCACGGACCGCTGCTACGAGATCCGAACCGCCGGCGCTTCCGGAAACCGGAACGGCGGAATCGACGACATCGCCGGAGCAATCGGGACACTGCCACTCTCCAGTCAAAGAAACGAGCGATTCCGGGAGGAGACACGCCACGTGCCATGGAGTGACGCACGTGCTGCACGTGAGCGACTCTTCCGCTGGTGGAGTGGCCTTGCACCGCATACACACACCATCTCCGTCGCAGGGAACCTGAATCTCAATCGCCATTGTTGAAACGAGTGTGAGAGAAAGAGAGAGAGAGAGATTTTGGTGTTATTGAGATTTGGGGGAAATTATAAAAGGAGAGAGGGGAAGAGAGAGAGGCGGGTCTCGAAAATATTTGGGGGGAAGTTGAAAAGTGGAGCGTCTTTTTTCAAAACTGAATTAAATGAAAAAATATCTTAAAAAAAAAAAAAAAGAGAAAAATAAATATCTCACAGTTTTGATAAGATAACTAATATATTTGACTGAATGACAACTAATATATTTGACTGAATGACAACTAATATATTTTACTTTCCTTTAAAAGGTGTGGTCTGGGTCAATATTTTATTATTTAATGTTTTTATTAAATTTATGTTGAAAAGTTGGGTTTGTAACGGATAAATATGTGGTTTAAGAAGAAAAGACAATTTTTCTATTATATTAAAATGATTAAAGTGTAATTCTGAATTTTGATATTGTAACCGATACGTACGTGATGATTTAAGAACAAGAAAACAAAAATAAGTTATGAACTAGTAGTGTTAGGCCATCATTACAACGAGAATACTCTTGGTGTTCTAAGCCTAAAAAAATTACAAAAATAATGAATAGTGGATTTAGAACTATTTTTTTGATCTTGAATAAGAACTGATTTAAGCCCAGTTCTTATTCGACGTGGCTTCACGTGATTGGGCGAGATTTTTTGGAAAAAAAGAAAATATTTCATTTATATAAGTATGCAATTTAAATAAGTATGCAATTTAAATATTAATTTATAAGTTTTTATAATTGTAATATGTTTAAGAATATTATATTAATTTATAAGTATATAATTGCTTTTATATAAATATGCAATTTAAATGTTAATTTATAAGTTTTTATAATTGTAATATGTTTAAGAATATTATATTAATTTATAAGTATACAATTGCTTTTATATAAGTGTGCAATTTAAATGTTAATTTATAAGTTTTTATAATTGTAATATGTTTAAGAATATTAGATTAATTTATAAGTATACAATTGCTTTTATATAAGTATGCAATTTAAATATTAATTTTTAAGTTTTTATAATTGTAATATGTTTAAGAATATTAGATTAATTTATAAGTATACAATTGCTTTTATATAAGTATGCAATTTAAATATTAATTTATAAGTTTTTATAATTATAATATATTTAAGAATATTATATTATTAAATCTTATGATTTTAAACATGTTCTTCCAGTAACTAACTTTTTAACAAAAGATTTAAACTAATGATGTTACATTATTTCCATAATATTTTTACTATAAAACACCCAAAATTGTTCCCTATAATGCCCTTAGTAGTTTAGTGGAAAGTCACTGTTTCTTCTAGTTTGAATTGTATTTTTAATTGGAGTTTTAGAATTTATAAATGTATATATTAATGTGACTCTAATCTGTTAGAAATTAATTTTCATATTAGATCCGAAACTAGACCATTGTCCATTGGAAATTTACAGATTGTCTTCGGTTTTGGTTGGGTCAAGTCTATTTCGGGATCATCTCGTCTTGTTGCCATCTGGGCTTTTAGACCATCTCCAACAATCCTTCATATGGAGTGTCTAATTAATTAGAAAAAAAAAAAAAATTTAAAAAAGCAAAATAACAGGAGAGAAAAACTGAAGAGTGTTTTTGAGAAGAATAGTAGAGAAGCTCTCTTTGTCGTTTTACACTAATCTTTGTCGCAAATTGGTTCCATATCGAATAGTAATATCGAATAGCAAATCGTTTTACACTAATCCGTTTTTTTTTAATAATAAATAATAATAATCTTTTATCCTATAAAACATAAATCATCTGTCCAATAACATCAAGCCATATCAGATTTTTTTAAAATGAAAATAAATCGACAAAAACTTTAACAACGGTATAGAAAGAGAAAAAAAAACTGAATCTGTCGAGAAAAAAAAAGAGAAAAAAACTAAACCAATTTAGTGAAAATGTAAAAACCCTTGGCTTTCTTTTTTAAAAAAATATATCCACGATCTAGAGTTCTTTGTCTTCCATGATCTTCAAATAAACTTCCCACTTTCACCACTTCTATCAACTGATCTTTTTCAAATCACTATATATACACAATTCTCCTCTCAGTTTCACCAAACCACCACCATTAAATCTGCAAAAACTGAAACTACTTTTACGAACATGACAATTTTCAATTACATCTCGGAACCGTCCTTTTTGCTCGACCACCGAGCCCGATCAAGAAAAAATCTCATTTCAGCCTCACCCCCCCCCCCCCCTGAAGCTTCGCACCGTTTTCATCGTCTTCTTTCTTTATTCTGAAGGTGATTCTTTTGTTCACCCACTCCTTCTTAAGATCACTATAGAATCTGGAATTACTTTTGATTTGTAATTTTGAAGGTCGTTTGTCAATATAATTGCAGGTACGATTGTGGTTGTTTGCTACATGAAGCTTGATTTCACGTAGTGCATATACGCTACAAATACATTTGAAGTTCTTCTTTGTTTTGGCGTTATTGGTGAGATAACAATGAATAGTAAAAGAAGGCATCATATATATTGCTTGTGGATGATAAATTGGTAAAAATAATTCTAATTATTTATGTTTTCTGCTGTAGAGATGAGTCGGGAGTTTGTGTGAGTAAACAGTATTATGTACAGTTAGCAGTAGCACCACAACTTTGAAGGAAAGAGAGGAAGTACTTAGAGCAAGGCCAATGGAGTAACCCATAATTAAATTAATCATATAATTTTTATTAATCTAATCAAAACAACCCATTAAGTACTTATCAAAATTCTTCCTTCCACTAGAGTAACCCACATAGGTTTCTCAATCATTAAAATTATTGTTTATTAATTTTGAAATTTAATAATTTTAAATTGAAAAATAAGTAATATTAGTTACTTATATTAGAAATAAAAATATTTTACAGAATTCAGAAATACTAAACATATTTTACAAAATCGAGGAAAATAGACAAATATAAATTATAATAGAAGAAACGAGCTACGGAAAAATAAATTAAATCCGTTCTATTGTTGGGTTGCACCAAATTTTTGCCAGATATGTTCAATCAAGTCTTTTTGAAGGCGGTCATGCATTTTTGGATCCCGAACGTCATTTCGCATGGTCATTATATTATGGAGATTCGTTGGCCTATCTGTTGAATATGATAAATCCACATGAGAAGTTCCGCTTCCTTCTCCTTGATAAAACTCTGATGGATCATAGAAACTATATTCATGTCGTTCGTCTTCCACTATCATGTTATGCAATATTATACAAGCTCTCATTATCTTGCCTATTTTTGCTTTATCCAAAAAAAGTGCGGGATTCTTTACGATTGCAAATCGAGCCTGCAAAACTCCAAATGAACGCTCTACATCTTTTCGACATGCTTCTTGATATCTAGCAAAGAGTTGGTTTTTTTGACCTTGTGGAAGTGTAATTGATTGGATGAAAGTTGCCCATTTTGGATAGATACCGTCAGTGAGATAGTACGCCATTTTGTATTGCCGTCCATTGACAACGTAGGTAATTCTAGGAGCTCGACCCTCTAGTATATCATCGAACACTGGTGAGCGGTCCAAAACATTGATATCATTTAATGTACCTGGTGGTCCGAAAAAAGCGTGCCAAATCCATAAATCTTGCGATGCCACAGCCTCTAGTACGATTGTCGGTTTTCCAGATCCACGTGAATATTGTCCTTTCCATGCCGTCGGACAATTCTTCCACTCCCAATGCATACAATCTATGCTCCCTATCATTCCGGGAAAACCACGATATTCTCCAATATTCAGTAATCGTTGGAGGTCTTCCGCTGTAGGCCTTCTGAGGTACTCTTCTCCGAAAAGATTTATAACTCCGCTAACAAATTCTTCAAGGCATTTGTGCGCAGTGGTGTCAGCAAGTCGTAGATATTCGTCCATCATATCTGCTGCACTTCCGTATGCCATCATACGAATTGCTGCCGTACATTTTTGAAGTGCAGAAAGACCGAGCCTTCCAGTTGCATCTCGTCTTTGTTTGAAGTAAGGGACCCCATGTTCAATACTATTAACAATACGCAAGAATAACGGTTTGTTCATTCTAAATCGACGGCGAAACATACCTTGAGTGTAAGTGGGATTCTCACTAAAATAATCACTCCATAACCGATTGTGGCCTCCTTCTCGGTCTCTATTAATGTGCACTCTTCTGAAAACTGGTAATTGTGGATCTTCCGATTGAGTCCAATGGTTCTGAATTTCCTCCACTATACTGTCAACTTCTTCCTCTACCATATCATCAACTTCTTGATCAGAACTCCAACTTGACATCTTGTTAAAATATTTGTGGGTTTAAAGATAGAAAATTTGATCCTTTATTGTGGATAAATGGTTTTTTTGTTTTTGGGTTTAGAAGATAGAAACTGTTTGAGAACAAGGTTATGGTTTTAAAAGTTTACAACTTAAAAAAAAAACCTACAATCCGAATGAGAGATACAAGAAATGAAAAGAAGGATGATACGAATGAATCTGATATGTGGCCAATATATAGAAAAGGCAAAACATAACAGGCCGAAAATGATTCACAAGTCACTAGGACCACCGAGAAACATACAAACATACAAAAAACAACATGTCGCATACAAACAGCTTCACGGTTCTTAACAGAACATGACCACCTTCACGGGACTCACCAAAACACAGGACTCTGTCTAAAGGTGTGTTTAGACAGAGATAGATGCACTATAAACGTGTATCTATCCAAGATTAGACAACTGAAAAGTCTGAGTTTATGTTGATTAGATTGTAATTGGATTAGATTGTAACGAATGTGTTTACTTTTGTAATGTGTGTTTGCGGAAGAGGAATATACACTAACAGTATAGTTAGATGTAAACTTGAAACACAAATTGTTAGTTGAAACCTAGATAGTTTAAAATTGAAAAAATTATGGTTTTTTGTTTTATGATTTGCAACCATCAGCTTTAGTAGCATCATATCTTATCAGACATGATGTCAAATTTTTTAAAAAAGATTTTCAAAAAGTAGTCTTTAAAGTCAAGCCTATTTTCAAATGCAATCATTTACATGAATGACTCAATTTTCTTTATAATACAAACAAAAGCAGCAAAGCATCTTCTTTTTCAAATAGGATCCAAGCACCATTTTTCAAAACAAAACAACAATCACTTGCTACCAAGCCGAGAACATGTTACAACATACATGAAAAGATCAGAATGTACCTGGTTTTAAAACAGTCTCCACAATCTGGATGGTCAATGAAATCAGCCAATGTCAGCCGCCTATTGTTCCTGTCAGAACACAGTGAACATCTTTAAGTAGTTAGAATCGTTTCTTAGTTTTATGGAATTAAAATTTTTAAGTAAATAGAGACTAAAGTGATGCTTACTGTAACCATCATCAAGAATCAGAAAGATGTATCTTCAATTCCCATAACGGAGAACATCTCAGCTACACACCACTGTCTCCTTTCAGCAATACAATACAGAACATCAACAGAGATCAAAACGAAAAAATAAAATAAATGAAGCAACAAATTTGGAAGACAAACCATGGAGGAGAGAGAGAGAAGCTGGATTGCTTTGAGTTTGGCTCTTTCAATTTGGCTTAGCGAGAAGCCTACTTCATCGAGTCCACAAATCAACAGAATGAACATAACTTGCCTTGTTCTGTTATGTGTGTTCCACAACCAAAATGCACCTACAAGAAAGACACATCACAAAACAAATCATCTACATTATCGGACAATCATCCGTGAGTGAAGTAAAGCAGACAAACAGACAAAACAGACCTTGATAGGCTTGACTCTCATCCCACAGATCAGTGGCAGCTACATATGGCTTCCACGAATGGCTCTTCCTTCTTACATCACAACAATAGAACACCACAACTCCGAAAGCATGAAAATGATTCACCAAACACCATAACTCTCGTCTCAGATAGACAACACATAGCATCACAAAGAATACAAATATAATTCAATCTTGGTTCTCCATCAGCTAACATAGATAAAAAAAAAAAAAAAATAGAACAAGCAAAGTTGGGAAGCAAACCGTGGAGGAGGGAGAAAGAGAGAAGGAGACACAATCTCTCCGGCAATCCGAGGTGATGGAGTTCAATCTGAATCGTCCTCTGATTCAATCTTGGTGCTCCATCACCTCTGAATCGTGTCTTACCTACGAAACCAAACCTAAAACTCAGATTCTTTTTGCATGACCATTGACAATCCCTATTTTGATTGAACAATGAAAACTAACCTTTCCGGTGCCCCTTGCCGTCCCATCGCCGTCTCTCGCTGTCCTACTCGTCGGATCGGGATTAATAACCCCTGGAACCAGAGATCGATTGCCGTCAGGCTCGAATCGTCGGATCGAGAATTCGAGATTAATAACCCTTGTAACCAGAACCGAACAGCAATCGTTATCAGGGCAAACATTCACCTCTTTAGCCAGGAAAAACTGTTTTGTCGATTGAATCGATCGAAACTGAGGAAGGATTGAATCGTTTCTCTGTCGTCGAGAGGAGAAAGAGAGAGAGAAAGGATCGGCAAAAGAAAAGGAAGAAAATGAGAAATTGTTTTTTTTGGTCTTTTATATTTTGAGATACATCCAATCAGAAGAGGCCGCATAGGGTTACTTCAACCGTTCTTTGGATGCTCACTTGAGTATCGATTCTCATGTTTTTGGGCTTTTCTTTTTGTTTTTGAATTATTTTTGATCCAGTAACTCTAATAGCAATCCACTAAGAACTACCACTGGCCTTGCTCTAAAGAAAATGGAGAGAAATGTGAAGATGAATAATATATATTATTTGATGACAAAACATCATAGTGTAAGTAATATTTATATTTTTGTTGTTCATATACTTACACCAAAAATAAAACAGTTAAAACTTAAAATACAGTATCTATTTTTATTAACATTTTTAATGAGTCAACCAAAAAGTAATATTGTAAAGTACTTAAGGATATATTTACTATACAAATTTACTATATTACAAAGAAATAATTAGTTATATATTATTTGTAATCAAACAATAATTCCGTGCGTATGCACGCGACAAATACTAGTAATAATAATAAATATACAATCTACAATTAGTGATCTCATATCCATTAGCCACCTAACCACAATCACATTAAACAGCGGAAATAACAATACCAATAAATAACCATTAATCTAATAACCAATAACAATTAACCAGTATTAATTCCAAACATAAATTAATGATCCAATCAACATAAACCAGAGAACCAATAATCCTAAACAACATTCTAGGACTCAACTCTAGCAACCTAACAGAAGTCAGACAACCAAGCGAGCCACTAGAACATCCTCCTCTTCATTGCCTTGATTCCATGATCACACTTTGCCTTTACCTGCACCACAAACACAAATTGCAATGCATGAGTATTTTATAAACACTCAGTAAGGCAATTCTCCCAGTGGGCTATACACACAAGCAATAGAGACATCTCTAACCATCAACCAACAATCAACATACAACAATAACAAACCAGGACTCTGCATCGACCGACATCAACCATGCATCGACCGACACCAACCATGCATCGACCGACACCGAATGGGGTTGCATCGACCGACACTCACACTGCATCGACCGACGCATGCTCGACATAGCACGAAAACCCTAAGTTTAACGCGTCGTCCTCGCATTTGCATCGACCGATGCACAATGCCTAACATCGCTTTTCCCCAAGCTTCTCGCCGGATCTTCGTTCCTACAACCACAAAACTCGATCCCAAGCTACAAGAAAACTTCCCTATGTCCCAAATAACGTTCTAACAAGCCAAACAACACATAAACAAGCAGATCAGAGTAATCTACAGCTTAGATAAGCCATGGTCATGCACTTACCTTTGCCAAGACGATTCTGAACCTCAAACAAGCAAGAAAACACTTACAGGAAGCTCCTACAACGATCTCAGCTACAGATCTCTACAGGAACAGCTTCCAATCTCCCAAAATCCTCAAGAACACTCAAGAACACTTTTCTCTCTTTCTTTTCTCTCAAAAACGGCTAAACACGACTAATGAGACAGAAACTCGACTTAAGGGTTTTCTCTAACCCCAAAACGCAGCGTTTCACTTAACTCGTTCCCACAAAAACCGACGTGCATCGGTCGATGCATCCTTAAACTGAGATTCCGGTTCGCAAATGTTACAATTCTCCCCCACCAACATAGATTCGTCCCCGAATCACGAACAACCATCGGCCAAGGCTCCCGTGCAACCGTCTCCACGGCCCGCAATCCTCTTACCGATCTATGGAAGGTCATCTCTAGGCGATAGACTCACGTTCCATGCATTATTTGCTCTCGACTTTTTGACTTTCCTTTACTCATAGGCCTTAACCTTGAGTTTTATTGGCTCCTCATCAGGCTGAAGCCTGCATGCCATAATGTTGGCTCCTCATCGGGCCTAAGCCCGCATGCCATAATATAAGGAAGTCCAATATTCGTCTCTCGGGTTGCCACCCTACAGCGCACCCCCGGATCGTCATCCGAAGTCGATATACCAACTATGCCCTCAAGCCACAAAGTCTCAAGATATGGCGGTACTAGGAGAACTAACGTCCCCCAAGAGTCGCGAGAAAACAATTCTGCACACGTCTGAGTCCTATCCCTAACCAGGTTTCCTCCCCGTGACTCGCGTAGAACAAACACAATGCCCCACCAGCCACATATCCCCTCACCAGAATACCTCATGACCACACAAAGATCATCTCAATGCCCCATGGGCTGCCATAAAGGCCAAACAAATGTCCTAAACAGGACCGCCACGAAGGCCAAACAAATGTCCTAAACAGGACTGCCACCAAGGCCAAACAAATGTCCTAAACAGGACCGCCACCAAGGCCAAACAAATATCCTAAACAGGACCATCACGAAGACCATTCGTCTCGAAGGACCGTCACGAAGACCACTTGTCCCGAAGGACCGTCACGAAGACCACTCATCCTGAAGGATCGCCTCAACAGGCCACACGTCCCGAAGGACCGTCACGAAGACCACAGATCCCGAAGGACCGCGTAAACAGGCACATTGGCTAAACAGCCACGAAGGCCATACAAGCCTCTCCAAGGCTAACAACCACTAAAAATTGACAAATTCTAACTCATCAAATAAAACTTTCCATTTTAGAACTTTCCACATTTGGAAACTTTCCTCTTTTAGAAACTTCTATTTCAAGAAAGTTTCCCCCAAACCACCGCCTCACGGAAATTTCGTATCCGAACACCATCTCATCTTGTTACTTAGTCGCACAACCAATTGGAATACTCCATTCCCGCTCCAGCCACATACTACAACTGGGACCAGACTAGACAAGTTCAAGTTGTGAACTTCTTCTCGAACCACTTCTTAAACCTTGCCTTCATCCTCGCCTCTGGCTCCCAAGTCTGCTCCTCAACACCATCACAGTCCCAAAGAACTCTCATCAAAGGAACTTTCTTCTTCTAAAGTTCCTTGACCGTCCTCTCGAGAACCCTTAATAGTCTCGCCTCCAAAGTCATATTAGGCTAACGATCTTCAGGAATCTTAGCCAACAACTGATCATCCTCACGGAGACACTTCCGCAACATAGACACTTCCGCAACATAGACACATGGAAAACCTTGTGGAACGCACGCATAACCTCAGGCAACTCCAGCCTATATGCTACCGGTCCCACCCGCTCCAACACTCTGAACGGACCCATATACCTCGGACTCAACATAGTCTCTGACAATGACCTGTTCGGTCCCCAAAACATGCCCATCATGAGGTACACTCTGTCTCCCACCTGAAACTCAAGATCTCTCCTCCTCCTATAAGCATAACTCTTCTGCCGATCCTGAGCTTCCTTCATGTTCAACTTGAGAACCCGAATCTTCTCTGAGGTCTCCTGAACAAAACTAGCACCATACATGCTCCTCTCCTCCACCTGATTCTAGCATAACGGTGTACGACATGGTCTCCCATACAAAGCCTCATAAGGAGTCATCCCAATACTAGCCTGATAACTGTTGTTGTAAGCAAACTCTACCAGGTTTAGGTGATTTTCCCAATGGCCACCCCAATTCAACACACACATCCTCAGCAAATCCTCCAACGTCTGGATCGTCCTCTCTCACTACCCATCTGTCTGGGGATGATAAGCTGTACGCATGTGCACCTTAGTGCCCATCTCTGCCTGAAACGCTCTCCAGAACACCGAAGTGAACTTGGAATCCCTATCAGATACAATGCTCACTAGCACCCCATGCAACCTGACTATCTCCTTCACATATTTCTTAGCCAAGACCGCTACTCCATCCGTCTTCTTAATGGCCAGAAAATGTGCCGACTTAGTCAACCGGTCTACACTGACTCAAATAACATCAAAGGTCCCAGACACTGGCAATCCTACCACAAAATACATAGTAATCATATCCCACTTCCACTCGGGAATGGGTAGACTCTTCAGTAACCCGCCTGGAACCTGATGCTCAGCCTTCACTAGCTGGCAAACATTGCACCTCACGACCCAACTAGCTACATTCTTCTTCATCCTGATCCAGTGATAGTACCTCTTGAGATCACGGTACATCTTAGTCGCTCCTGGATGAATAGAGAACTTGCTCGCATGAGCCTCCCTCAAGATCTCCTATCTCATCTCCTCATCCTTGGGCACACAAATCCGCCCATGCACCAAAATAGTACCATTAACCGAAACCTGATACTCAAAACCAACATCCTTTGAGGCATCCACCAGCCTCAAATCCTTCTTTTGTGCCAACCGCACTCTGCTCAGAAGATCTGCTCTATCAACTGCCTCCAAACCCAACGGCTCCTGAGACACTGCACACAACCTCAATGCACTGATCTCTCCTATCAGAGACTCTATATCCTGCTCCTGAGCCCAAGCTGCCCTCTTCCGACTCAAAGCATCCACAACCAAGTTAGCCTTACCAGGGTGATAGGCTATCTTCAAATCATAATCCGCCACCAGCTCCATCCACCGCCTCTGCCTCAAGTTCAGCTCGGGCTGAGTGAATATGTACTTCAGGCTCTTATGATTTGTAAATACTTGTGCCTTTGCACCATAAAGATAAGATCTCCAAATCTTCAGGACAAAAAGTACAGCAGCCATCTCCAAATCATGAGTAGGATAGTTGTCCTCATGCTTCCACAATTGTCGCGAAGCGTAGGCAATCACCTTCCCATGCTGCATCAACACACACTCCAAACCCACTCTGGATGCATCTGTATAAGCCACATAGGGTTCTCCCTGCTCAAGCAAAGCCAACACTGGCGTAGTAGTCAACATCTCCTTAAGGCTTGCAAAGCCCTCCTCACACTCCTGTGACCAAACAAAAGGAACATCCTTCCCCGTCAACTTAGTCATAGGGCGTGCCTTGCTTGCAAAGCCCTGCACAAACCTCCTGTAATAACCTATCAAACCAAGGAAACTCCTGATCTCTGTGGCGTTCTACGGTCTAGGCCAATCCCTGATAGCCTGAATCTTCTCCGGATCTACAGAAACCCCCTCTGCAGAAACAAGGTGACCCATAAATCCCATCTCACAATGCCAAAAACTGCACTTGCTCAACTTAGCAAACAACTTCTGCTCCCGCAGCTTCTCCAGAACTGCCTTCAAATGAACTGCATGCTCCTCAGGACTCTTAGAGAATACCAGAATATCGTCGATGAAAATGATGACAGACACGTCCAGAAACTCCTGAAACACGCTGTTCATCAATCTCATAAATGTTGCTGGCGCGTTAGTCAACCCAAACGGCATCACCAAAAACTCATAATGCCCATACCTTGTCCTGAATGCAGTCTTCCTCACATCTGCCTCATCTATCAGAATCTGATGATAACCCGACGCCGGATCTATCTTGGAGAACCAAGTAGCACCTCTCAACTGATCCAACAACTTATCGATCCTAGGAAGAGAGTACTTGTTCTTCACAGTGACCCGGTTCAAACCTCTGTAATCAATGCACAAACAAAAACTCCCATCCTTCTTCTTAATGAATAACACCAGTGCTCCCCATGGTGATACACTAGGACGGATGAATCCCTTGCTCAATAAATCCTCCAACTGCTTCTTCAGCTTTGCCATCTCTGCTGGAGTCATCCTGTAAGGAGCCTTGGATAATGATGTCGTCCCCGGTTCTAGTTCAATCGTGAAAGGATCAGAACGAGATGGTGCTAACCCCTGCAACGACTGGAACACATCCTCAAATTCCTCAACAACCTGAATACCGCTAACCGTAAACTGCCCCACTGACTCACGGCCCTTCTCGATCATCTACCCAGCCTGCATGGCTGAGATCACGAGACTCCCCGAAGTCTAATACCCTGAAAAACCAACTTTCCTCCTGGCCGCTCAAACTCCACTCTACCCCGATGGCAATCCAAATATACCATATGCCGATGCAACCAATCCATCCCGAGAATAACATCATACAACTCCACTGGACTGATAAGCAAATCCGCTGGCCACAAATCTCCTTCAACCTGAATATCAACTCCCCTAGCTTGTCCAATGACCCTCAGAAACATGCCTCCCGCAACTCTGACAACTCCTGTACACTCCCCGGGATCTCCTCTGATCTCAGCACTATTTGCACACTCCGGAGTAATGAAGCTATGAGTAGCTCCAGAATCAAACATAACATGAGACTTAAACCCTCCCACCAACAAGGTCCCTACACAATAAAATCTGAACCTACTGAAATTCACAAAGTTTAAGTACACAAAATTATACCTGTGATCGCTCCGGCACTGGTTCCACCAGTCTCGACAGTCGTGTAAACCCGTGGCGCCTGCTCAATCTGTGCTACCTGCTGCACTCCAGGCTGCACCACATGCTGCACTGCTGCCACTGCCATCTGCTCCAACTTAGGACACTTAAGCTTGATGTGCCCATGCTCCCTGCAATGATAGCAACCATGAACCGCTACCGTCGAAGCACTCCTTTGGGGACAGCTAGCTACCTTGTGATCCATGCTCCCATAACCAAAGCACCCTACACCACTCGGTCTCTACGTAGCCTCCCACTTCCTCTTGGTTCCCTGTCCAGGCTTGCCGCCCTTGCTAGAACCTCCCTGATGATGAGCCTTTCTAGGATGCATCGCTGGTCTAACCGTCACTTCCTGTGCCCTGATATCCTCCTCAATCTCCGCTACAGTCTCAATCAACTCTGCACGCATAGCATAACTTCGTCCTCTACAATGGACCCTTAAGTCATTATAAAGAGCCCTCATAAACCTCCTGATCTAGGCCTCCTCAGACTCTATTGCCCGACCCCCATAAGATAGGAGTCGACTGAACTCCAAGTCCAGCTCCCACACTGACCGTGTTCCCTGAGATAACTGAAGGAACTGCACCTCCAACCGGTCCAATGCCTCTCTCAGAAAGTACTTGCGGTTGAACTCCTCCATGAAGTCAGCCTGATAACAGGTTTTTCACCCAGGGTATCAATTGCCTATGTAGTTGTAGTACAAAGGGTTATCAATCCAAATGGTTGTTTATGCTAACAGGAAGGATGCAATCAGAACAATGCAAGTCAAGCCAAGCAATAATGAGGTTTTGTCTAACAATCCTAAAATAATAAAACAAAAAAATATGAACAAGGAACCACACGACCTAAGCACTCGATGCAAGCATTCGAGTACAGGATCGGGTAGGGTGATCGAGTAAGCAAAGAAGGTATGAACAACTTGAGGGGTTACTCGAAGCAGGCGATCGTGTACCTGTTCGGGTAAGGGATCGACTGATGAATAGAAATGCAAGCAATTAAAATACGAAAGCTTCTAAGGATGGGGTAATCGAATCCTAAGTATTCCTAACCAGTACAGATGTCTTACATGCCTCAAGAAAATATTTCCTAGACAATGAATCTGTAGAATCTTGTTAAAACACTCTCGTGATAGAAACAATCAACCTTGATCACTCCCCTACCCAACTCTCGTTGGAGAAACATGACCAAGAAGGGATTAAGATCCGATTCATTATTGTCAGTAAACCCCTTACTCATCTAATCTCTTAGGCTAAGTGAGTAAACCTCTAGCATTGGTTGATTCAAGCATCTCATCTACACCTCTCGGTGGTAAAACATCTTAGATCTATTCTCACCCTCTCGGTTTGTTGACAACATTAAGAACACCAATCTAGAAGGAAATCTATTAAACATATACAATCAACTAAGACATCCTAACCGATCAAGAACACAAAATCATCTATCCCATCCCTAGAAACTTTACTACACTACTCGAAAATCATAGCAGGAAACATCAAAGCAAATATAAACGAAAATTGCATTATATTAAACGATAAAGTAGAGGGATGAGAGTGCAAAATATAAATCTAACGAAATGATAAAAAGTTATGAAATAAAATCAAAAACAAAAGGGAAAAATGTTTGAGTCGCTCAGTTCTCTCACAGAAGAATTCGCTCTTTGGTTTGAGGGTCTACGGCGTGCTCGTTTGCGAGGAAGGAAAGGAGGAGTTTATATATGGAAACCCCTTTGACCTAGCTTCCCAGACCTGCCCAAGGGTATACTCGATGGGGTACACGAGGATGAGGTCGAGTTAGTCTTCGGGTAGATCTTCGGGTTGGTGTTGATGCTCTTGGATCCTCCTTGATCGTGTTGGGGTTCGGTCTCGTTCTTCCAGCTCGATGGCTCCTTCGGGTACATCTTCGGGTTTGTCCTTGTTTTTCTCCATTTTAGGCTCTTAAGCACCTGGTTTCATCCAAAATATGCAAATGTAAAAATGCAACACCCTAAATGGCTTAAAAGTGAATTCCTACAGTTAATGACCTAAAAATGCTAAGTTAAGGGTATGAATAATGCAAAATATGGATAAAAAGGGATGCTAAAAACTTGTAAATTAGAGAGTTATCAGACCCCCAAACTTAAATCTTGCTAGTCCTCTAGCAAGGAAGTAGGAGAGTGCGGTTTGAAAATGGGGACTCATAACCTTTATATACTAAGCGAAGGATTCAAGCTATAGTCCTTAAAGATAGTTTAATGGTGCTAAAATCAATCAACATACTTACCCATATTTTTCTATGCTTATTACCATGCATCGATCTAGTTCAACCTCTAACTAAAAGTAGATAACATCTCTTTCACATTCATTAAGTGTTTGGCGAATTCTTGCAAATGGAAGGTGAATCAAGCTCAATCGGTTTCAAGGGCAAGGCTTTTTAGTAAGGTGGTTTCAAGCAAATTCTTTGGATGGTTTTCTCTCAAAAGAAGGAATGCTAGACTATTGTGAAAACTATCTAAGATTGAGAACAATTTGGGCATACAAAGCTTAACTCTTGATAATCTACCCTTTTCTCATTCACTTTTTTTTTTTTTTTTTTTTTTTTTTTTTTTTTTTTTTTTTTTTTTTTAATATCAAACCCCCTAGAATTACACTACCCACATCCTTGATTTTAACTCTCTTTTTTTTACTCCCTAAGATTTAAACTTTAAATTTCTAGCTCTCTTCTCTCTTTTTTTTTTCTTTTCTTTCTTTGCTAAACTCCTAATATGTATATATATATATATATATATATATATATATTTTTTTTTTCTTTCTTTCTAGGAGACTATAGCAAGATCTTTTTTTTTTTTTTTTTTTTACTACTTAGAGACTTAGAGCTAATTGATTCTAACCTTAGGGACTTTTTTTTTTTTATTCCTCAACCCAACCCCAAATAAACATACTAACCACCTATCTTTCAAAACCGAATCTATTAGCTAGTTCAAATTCTAACTTAGCTGAATCAAGAGGCAGTTCTTTGTCGTTCTCAATACTCTCAAGGTTTCACAACCTATAGCACAATGAAAAAGGCCTCACTCAACAATTTACAACAAGGTTTGAAAGAAAGGTTTGGGTTCATGGGTAGGACAAACAAATCGGGTTAAAAGAAAAAGATTGGTGACATAGAGTGTTAACCCGAATTTAGAGTTACCATGAGCAAGTATTCAAATTCCATAAGCAAGACAATTTAAGTTCAAATTAAGTCCAATAATATAGAGATGATCCAATGTTCAAGCAAGTGGAGAAAGTATTCAAAAGACACAAGGTTCTAAGCAAAGATTTTTCCTTTTTTTCCAAAGATTGATCTAGCAACAATGAACTGTAACTAAGGGCTATAGCTTCAATCCTAAGGTTTGATTTTAAACAAGGTAGTTTTAATCATTGTCCCCTAAGATGCGTATGCAACAATCCTATATGAAACAAATTAGACTCTATCCTAATATGTAAATGAAACTACATGAACACTCTTTTTTTTCTCATTAGAGAGCTTGGTGATATGCACGGACGACTTACTCGGACCAACATCCGAGGGGTTGATCGAGGGGGGTATCGCGTAGCTCATTGGGTAGGGCATCAGGTAGGGCATCGGGTAGTATGACGGGTATGGCGGGAGAGGTCCAGAGTGATCACCCGTATAGCCACTCACAGGGTACATCGTATACGGCATTGTATATGGCATCTGGTAAGGCGGAGGGAAGAGTCCTGAGTAATTACCCGATTGTGTGCTCGATGGGTGCATCGGATATGGCATCGTGTACCCCATCGGGTTAGACGTCGGATAGGCGTCTGAATGGCTTCTCCGCGATGCTTCAGGTCGTGTGATGTTCTCCTCAGCTTGGGGCTCGTAGGATGATGCTCTGTGAGGTTCTGGAGGTGGCAGTCCTCGAGTTCCTCATAGCGGTCCGCTTCTCCCCATCCAAGTTGGTGTGTGTGCTGAGGTAGGAGCTGAGGCACAGCTTGCCTTGTCTTGCAGCTCCTTGATCTGACCTCCCATAGTCTTCACCGAACCGGTGAGATCCTTCACCTTTCTCACCAAAAACTTGTTCATCCTCTTTAGCCATATGATCCTCTTGTGGGCTTCCCTCACTCCAACCGGTTGCTTTTGAGAGCAAACATACTCCTCAAAATCTAAATCTTCCGAGCTATCTCCCTGTCTTTGCCCGGTTTCCTCTCTCTTCTCAGCTTCGGATTCCTCCTCCGGATTGTACAACTCCTCCAAAGGTGGTGCAAAGTCGATGTTATCTCCCAGCCGGACCTTGGTGCACATTACATTAGGTAGGATCTTTTGTGCAGCTCCGACGGTTGGATGGACGAACTTGAAGAGCATCATGTCGTTAGGCCTCTCATAGGCCAAAAATCTCGCCAGCACGAGGTAGTCGACGTCCAGCCATCTCAGATCGTGTACCACTCCCTTCAAGGGCACATCGCAAGCCACTAAAATCGGTGTGATCAGTCCTCCAATGGAGATCTCTCCGCCTCCTTCTCTTCTCTTAATAGCCCATGACTTCAGGTACAGGAACTGATCGAGCAGCACAAACACCATGCTAGTATCCGCAACATCCCCAACTAGCGGTGTACCATCCCTAGCATTGTCCAAAACTCCACACAATGCAATGTCCAGCAGCTGAAGCTCGTGATCATTCACATTCCCAGTCTCCTTTCTAGCAAAAAGAGTGCATGCGAGGGACTTGTGAAAATACCTCAAGTTAGGGCTCCTTATTTGAGCGGATTTGGTGCTTGTGGACTTGTAGGGGAGCTTGTCTCCTATTGTCAGCCATAGGGACCTCATTTCCTCCTTGCTAACCTCCATTCCTTCTCCATTACTAGCCTTGAAACCATACAGCTTCTCCATCTCCTTGAAAGTGAGCCGGTACTCCTTGTTCCTCACAGAGAAGGTGATGAACCCGATCCCTCCATCGGGTAGTAGGGTCGGGTGGTTTTTGAAATAATGTAACCGCAGTGTGGAGAGGAAGTGAACCGTCTCCTCCTCATAAGCCTCGAGGTTGGCTCGCATCATCTGGCTCATGTGGCACATGACGAACAAGAACTCGACATCTCTAGCGATGCCCAACTACTTCATTATCTCACGGTGAGGGTAGCAGGTACCAACGAAGCTCATCTTCCAGAAAACCTTAAAGAGTTATGCCGGAGTCTCCACTTCCTTCTGCTTCAGCCTCCTCGATGCTTGGCATGTTCTCTCTCTCTGCTCCTCCTTGGTGTCACGATCCTCTTCCTCAACTGCTCTCTCAGCTACCTTCTCAGCCTTCTCGGAAGCTGGTCTCTTTCCTCTGGCAACCGCAGCTCTGCTCCTTAGCCGCGACATTTGGATCTCCTCTGGCTCTTCTCCACCAGCATCAGAATCGACCTCCATGGGGTCGGTAATGGTTCTCTCAGACGTAGATAGGTCCCTACGTCGAGGAGATCGACGAACAGCACTCGCCATCAGACTATGTGAGCGAACTCGATGGTCTACACGATCGGTTGCTCGAGCACCTGATCGGGTAGATGATCGGGTCGAGCATCAAGTTGGGGAAGAAAAACGTCCAGCCAGCGGTTGGGAATGCGGAACGTTTCCTCTTCTTTGGGATTCTCGAGGTTCGACGGCATCACCTTCGGTTGTAGCAGCGGTGGAGGTTGATCTTCTCCCCTTCCTTTGGTAGGTTTTCGTGTGTGGCTCCATTGTCGAATCCTTGAGAAGAAAAACAACTAAGACTCGAGATTAATAGGGTTAGTTCCCAAAGAAAATCGAAGGTCACTCGAGTTCGAGAGAGAATAGAAAGTAGGGAAAACAAAAAAGCTCTAGGGTAGAGAAACTTATCAGTGCTGCTGAGGAGGAAGGGTTCGAAACCCTTAAATAGAGTAGGGTTGGTTGGTGGGCTTCGCCGAGAGTGGGCTTGGCTTGTGGAATTCGGACTCAACTCGCCACCCGAGCAAAGACACGATCAGGCGCGTCGAGTACGGTGTTGGGTTGGCCCTCGGGTTCCTCAATTTCTTTTTTTTTTTTTTTTTTTTTTTTTATAAAGAAACATATAAAAATAGAAAATAATATAAAACAAATAAATCAAAATTAAAACAAAATAAAAGATACTTTTGGGACTTCCTCCCAAGTGAGCTTGTTTTAAGTCACTAAGCTTGACTCTTCATGTTCTTTAAGCATGGGATCTAGGGGGGAGAGGTTCTGGAATCCTCTCCACTATAGCAGGCTGGTTCAACTGATTCTCCAGGTTTTGTCCAGGTTCCAAAGCAAATGTAGTGTTAACTTCCTCAAGATGTTTGACTTTTATCTGTTTTGTCTTAGTGGAAAAAGCTTGACCGCCTCTTAATCCTCTTCTTCACATCAAACTCCATCTTGAAGTGCTCACCATGCTCTATTCTGATCTTGCCTTGCTTTACCTCAATCACAACACCTACTGTTGCCAAGAATGGTCTTCCTAGAATCAGTGGATCGTCTGGTTCCTTGTCCATATCAAGGATCATGAAGTCAGTGGGGACTTCCATTCTCCCGATCCTGAGTGACAAGTTTTCTAGGATCCCAATAGGATGTCTGACTGTTCTATCAGCTAGAACCAAATACAGACTACTTGGTTTAAAACTGGTGAAACCCATCTTGTTGGCAACTGACAGTGGCATAATGCTAACTGAAGCTCCAAGGTCGCACAAGCAATTCTTGAAAATCCGAAGTCCTATCGAGCATGGCAAAGTAAAAGAGCCAGGATCCTCCAATTTTTCCTCGATTTGCAGCTCAGGATCTAAGCACACTCCACTTCTGAGAATCTCAAACCCAATCTCCTTCACAGCCTCCTTAACCTCGTTCTCTAGCCAAGCTGCCTCCTTGGCAGCTTCCTCCTGAAGTTTGTGTGGTGGAAAAAGTTAAGGTGGTGGAGCTTTACGCTTGGCCACACGCTCTGCAAGCGCCTCCAGTTGTATGTCAAGTGCAGCATTGAACCTTTCCTCTAGTTCCCCTTCTGCTGCTACAAGTGGTTGAGGTTGATCTTTCATCTGAACATCAGCCTCGGGTGGTTCTTCAATTGGCGATTCTCGAACAAGTGCTAGATCATCAACTCGATCATGCTCCTCGGGTAAAGGCTCAGGTTCATACTTGGATATGTAGTGCTTGGCCTCATTTATCCCATAGTGATCCATATCCTCCCCATCTTGATCTTCACTGCCCTCAGTGAGGTAATCCTCATATTTATCATCAAGGAAGATGGCTTGGGCAGTGGCATAATCCTTAGGGTTCTGAACTGCTTTTCTTGGAAGCTGGTTGATCTTTGGAGCTGGTTGGTTGTTGTGGTGGCCCTCTAGGTACCTCAGCTTATTATTGAGCGAATCATAGTTAGCGGTCATGTCATTGTATCCAGAGTCGATCTTGTTGCTCATTTCCGCAAAATGTTTTGCAGTGTCCATAGTAGCGGTAGCCTAATTTTGAATCATCTGCTGAATTAGGCCGCGTAGGTCAGCGTCTTGGGATTGGTTCTGCGGGCCTTGCTGTTGTTAGAATCCAGGTGGTGCAATGGGTTGGTGGTATTTTCCAGAATACTGCTGCTTAGGGGCATAGCCTTGGTTCTATTGAACAAAAGGCTTCTGTTGGACCTGGTTCCCTTGAACTACTGATGGGTAGGTTTGGTCTTGAGGATTGGCAATATTCGGGTTACGGTAAGACAGATTCGGATTCGGCTTGTAGTTGTTGTACCCTTTGTTGTAACCTCCTTGGTTGTTGATGTAGTTCATATCCTCTATTTGAACAGTCTCCCCATCTTGTTGTAAAAACTGCTCTTCCTCTGATATTGCATGAACATGCTGCTGCTGGTTGAGGAGCTTATCGAGCTTGTCATTGAGGGCTTTCATGTCCCTCTTGTACTTGGCATCTTCCTCTCCTGTAGATCGCACAGTACGATCGTATTCCTCATTATAATGCCCATCAGATTAAGCCAAGTTCTCCACTAGGTCCCAACCTTCATCAACATCCTTGTTGAGGAAGTTACCATTGCTTGCGGTGTCCAGCAATATCCGTATATTGGGGACCACTCCTCTGTTAAGTGTACTCAACAATGAAGCATTGCTGAAGCCATGATGAGGACATCGGGTAGTGTATCCCTTGAAACGTTCCCAATCTTGACTGAACGTTTCATTGTTCTTCTGAACAAAGCTGAAAATGTCATTTCGCAGCCTTGCGGTTCTGGAGTTGGAGAAGAATTTGGCCAGAAACGCCTTCTTGCACGCTTCCCAGGTGGTGATGGACTCCTTGGGAGTGATCTCTCCCAGATGTGTGCTTTGTCGCCCAAAGAGAATGGGAAAAGCCTGAGTTTGAATCCATCCTCACTAACTCCATTTATCTTGGTGAGGCTACAGAGCCTATCAAATTTATCCAGATGATCCAATGGGTCCTCCATTGGCAATCCATGAAACTTGTTGCTTTGTATCATCTGGATGAGACTACTCTTGATCTCGAAATTGTTGTTCTGGACAGCAGGTGGCACAATGCTATTCCTTCGAGTGTGAGTAGATGGAGCATCCCCTGCTCCTATGTAGGCCCTTGCTTGAGGAGCTGGTGGACCGTTTTAATCGTTCATTGTCTCCTCATTTCTGGGTGGTTGCGGTTGTGGAACTTGTTGTTGACGAAGTATCCTTGGTCTGTTGATGTTGTCGATGAATGGACTCAAGTTGCGGCTACCTTTGGATCGTGTTTGAATGCACAAGTAGGTGACCGAGGGTGTACACGAGGGTCAACTCGATCCAGGTGATCGAGTGACGGGTCGGGTGGGTACTCGGGTTGTACCTGAAATGCAAAACGAACAAAAATGAAAGCAAACAAGTCAGATTCCAAACCAATGTAGATAAGAGAACTTGATCTAGCAAGTGCTGAAATCCTATACATAGCAAAATTAAATTCAACCAAATGGCAACGGCGCCAAATTGATAACAGGTTTTTCACTCAGGGTATCAATTCCCTATGCAGTTGTAGTACAAAGGGTTATCAATCCAAATAGTTTTTTATGCTAGCAGGAAGGATGCAATCAGAACAATGCAAGTCAAGCCAAGCAAAAATGGGGTTTTGTCTAACAATCCTAAAATAATAAAAGAAAAGAATATAAACAAGGAACCACACGACCTAAGCACTCGATGCAAGCATTCGAGTACAGGATCGGGTGGGGTGATCGAGTAAGCAAAGAAGGTATGAACAACTTGAGGGGTTACTCGAAGTAGGTGATCGTGTACCTATTCGGGTAAGGGTCAACTGATGAATAGAAATGCAAGCAATTAAAATACGAAAGCTTCTAAGGATGGGGTAATCGAATCCTAAGTATTCCTAACCAGTACAGATGTCTTACATGCCTTAAGCAAATATTTCCTAGACAATGAATCTCTAAAATCTTGTTTAAACACTTTCGTGATATAAACAACCAACCTTGATCACTCCCCTACCCAACTCTCATTGGAGAAACATGACCAAACATGCATTAAGATCCGATTCATTATTGTCAGTAAACCCCTTACTTATCTAATCTCTTAGGCTAAGTGAGTAAACCTCTAGCATTGGTTGATTCAAGCATCTCATCTACACCTCTCGGTGGTAAAACACCTTAGATCTAATCTCACCCTCTCGGTTTGTTGACAACATTAAGAACACCAATCTAGAAGGAAATCTATTAAACAGATAAAATCAAATAAGACATCCTAACCGATCAAGAACACAAAATCATCTATCCCATCCCTAGAAACTTTACTACACTACTAGGAAATCATAGTAGGAAACATCAAAGCAAATATAAACGAAAATTGCATTATATTAAACGATAAAGTGGAGGGATAAGAGTAAAAGATAAAAATCTAAAGAAATGATAAAAAGTTCTCTCACAGAAGCTCTCGCTCTCTGGTTTGAGGGTCTGCGGCATGCTCGTTTGCGAGGAAGGAGAGGAGGGGTTTATATATGGAAATCCCATTGATCTAGCTTCCCAGACCTGCACGAGGGTCTACTCGATGGGGTACACGAGGATGAGGTCGAGTTAGTCCTTGGGTAGATCTTCGGGTTGGTCTTCATGCTCTTGGATCCTCCTTGATCGTGTTGGGGTTCAGACTCGTTCTTCCAGCTCGATGGCCCCTTCGGGTTTGTCCTTGTTTTCCCCCATTTTAGGCTCTTAAGCACCTGTTTTCATCCGAAATATGCAAATGCAAAAATGCAATACCCTAAATGGCCTAAAAGTGAATTCCTACAGTTAATGACCTAAAAATGCTAAGTTAAGGATATGAATAATGTAAAATATGGACAAAAAGGGATGCTAAAAACATGTAAATTAGAGAGCTATCACAGCCCAAGTCATCTCCCGCTGCACCCTCCTCGCAGCCACTGATCTCCACCACACCTGAGCATCACCAATCAAATTGTGGACCCACTTGTCTACCGAAAACTCCTCAGGACATCTCAGAGTCTGGAAGTTACGTTCCACAGTTGTTCTCCACGCATCTACCGCAGTAGGATCTGTACCACCCAGAAACCGCACTGTATCCAGACCACGCATCTCCCTCAGCATAGGCAAATAACGACCATGCAGTCCCGCATCCGCAGCCACTGGCTGCCGCTCCTCCGCCACAACTGGTGGCACTACCTGAGCCTGAGCCGGTACCACTGTTGGCAACCGCTCCAAAACCTTTTCTAACAAGTCCGCAATATCCACTCCAGGAACTGCACCCGCTGGGACTCCCAAACCGGGAACCCTAACATCATTGGCCACTCGAGCACCAACACTGCCCCCTCCGGCCACACTCATGGAATCATCCTGGATACCCTGCGACTCGCTAACACCCTCAGCTGTCACACTCTGGTCCGCAGTATCACTAACTGCTGGGACTCTGCCCCTACCACGACCACGACCACGACCACGTCCTCGACCACGACCAGCAACAACATCCTCTCTAACCATCAGCACTACCATGAATAGAAGGCTAAGTAAGCAATTTAAATAGAACATAGGACTCTGCATCGACCGACACCAACCATGCATCGACCGACACCGAATGGGGTTTCATCGACCGAAACTCACACTGCATCGACCGACGCATGCTCGACATAGCACGAAAACCCTAAGTTTAACACGCCGTCCTCGCATTTGCATCGATCGACACACAAAGTGCATCGACCGATGCACAATGTCGAGCATCGCTTTTCCCCGAAGCTTCTCACCGGATCTTCGTTCCTACAACCACAAAACTCGATCCCAAGCCACAAGAAAGCTTACCTATGTCCCAAATAACGTTCTAACAAGCCAAACAACACATAAACAAGCAGATCAGAGTAATCTCCAGCTTAGATAAACCATGGTCATGGAGTTACCTTTGCCAAGACGATTCTAAACCTCAAACAAGCAAGAAAACACTTCCAGGTAGCTCCTACAACGATCTTAGCTACAGATCTCTACATAAACAGCTTCTAATCTCCCAAAATCCTCAAGAACACTCAAGAACACTTTTCTCTCTTTCTTTTCTCTCAAAAACGGCTAAACACGACTAATGAGATACAAACTCGACTTAAGAGTTTTCCCTAACCCCAAAACACAGCGTTTAACTTAACTCGTCCACACAAAAACCGACCTTGCATCGACCGATGCACTACAAATAGTGCATCCCTCAATGCACTACAAATAGTGCATCCCTCGATGCATCCCTTAAACTGGGATTCCGGTTCGCGGATGTTACAGTTTCAACATATTTGCTTTGAAAGTCACATTCGGACTCTCCTTCTCCACTTGAAAAGAGGTTAGATTTGATGTCCTCATTAATGAAGTACCATAGAATATTCAAAAGAGAAAAGAAGTACCATAGAATAACCTTAGTATGACATCGATTTATATCTATAAAAATTTGAACGTTTTTTGAATCACAAAAACCTATTTAGATGACTACTCAATAATCACACATCATATATATATGCAAGATAATTACAACCAAGACATAGGAGAACTCAAGAATAAACTCAATAGATAGATAAAAGGGTCATAAATCTTCTCTCTAAGGGCAAGTCCAACGAGAAGGTAAAACTGCATAATAACGTGGAAGTGATGATTTCTTGTCTCCAACCAGACTGTATATTTTACACTATAATAGTGTGATTCCTTTTTGTTCTACAGTACACCACTATATTTGGTGTTTTACTGTAGCAATGCCAAAAACTATAATATTGTTTTTTTTTAAATGTTATTCTATTTTAAAATAACTTAGTTATAGTAGATTAAATATAAATTTAGTATTGTTATATAAGAATCTAGTTAAGTTTGTAATAAAATGTAATATACCAAAACAGTTTTGTAGTTTTTGATTTTCATAATATAAATTATTAATTAGTAGAAAATATTACAATTAATTAGTAATTTGATTGATAATATATATATATAATAAAATTCACTAACCATTAAAAATACATAAAATTCAAATAAACATGGAAAACACAAAATTACAAAATAAAAACCTGAAAAACATCTTCACCTAAGATAATTATAATATTGGGTAAAATCATTTTGACCATTTGGTGATCTTTGATCTTCACCTTGATCTCCATATTCTTGAACCATTGCATTGATGCTCGATTTCAAGAATTTTTAGCTCGACATAGACAAATTAAAGATCGAGAAGCTCATATTAAACTTCAAAATGCGTTAATAGAACATATGTGGTCAGAATATATTAATTCTGAAAAGTAGTATGATGTAATTCGTTTTTATTATTTTTACTTTATCCTTTATAATTTTATATTAATTAATAAATTAATATTATTATATAATTCCGAAAATCTTTATTTTAGTAATATAATAATATAGAATAGTGTTTTTAGTGTAATATTTGGTGTTGTGGTTGGAGATGAAATTTTTTTTAGTGTTAAAAATACACCAAATATAGTGTTATTTCAGCACTAAAATGGTGTTGTGGTTGGAGATTGAAACGACCGCACCCGGATTCCCAATCCTTACACCTGACACACGGGAAACAATCTTGCTGAAACCCTATAATTCCGACAAGACAACCGGCGTCAACCGCTTCTTACAAAAAGTTCCACAAAATACTAGCTAAAGCAAACTATTTCATACTCTACAGCTACTAACAGTAATCATACAAATTTACTTCTGCTCCACAAGCATTTTACATTTATAGACTCTGATTACTCCTCCAGCTGGCCACTTCGTGATCCACCCGAACAAGCCACTTAAGCATGTATCCCTAAA
Organism: Camelina sativa; assembly: GCF_030686135.1. NCBI lineage: Eukaryota > Viridiplantae > Streptophyta > Magnoliopsida > Brassicales > Brassicaceae > Camelina > Camelina sativa. The sequence continues at coordinate 17,579,847 of NC_141886.1, read as the reverse complement.
ACCACCTCATCTAGTTACTGAGTCGCACAACCAACCACCCCTAACGACCGAGTAACAAGAGAGGTGGGCTGGAATACCTTATTCCGTCCAGCCACCGAAACCCTTTTCCGATGAACCCTTCGATTCACCATCTTAGCTTGAATCCCGCACTGCTGAGCTATAACCTGGTTCTCCAACCACCATGATCTAATACCATAAACCATAAAAGCTCCTGCAAGGTTCCAGCTCATACCGAGCTTGATGACTCACCCAACAATACAATTTACAACAATATAAACCATACAAAACCTTCATATTGTCGTTCGATTAAAACACAAGCTAACCGTTCAATTCGCAGTCCTACCGTTGGATATGGAGTCTGTACTACCCCAAGTGTCTCCACAAAGTTTCAGCTCGATCGGACATAGTTACGACCTCCAAACGGTGTCCTCATAATCCCATCTCGAAAACGTTCATGATCTATACTTAGCATAAATTGCACCATTTACCAGCAATTTACCAGCTTTCCAACAATTACTTGTCCAGGAAGTAACGAGCATAACTCCTTCAATTTAACTCCGAATAACAATCTGCCAATTGCTATACAATCGTGTGGCTTGTTGGAGATCACGCCAGTGTCATTACCATTCCGAGCTAATGTCAAATCCGACGCCGGCGAGCTTTGTTCTCCAACCTTCTCTCATTTTCTTTCTCCTCTTCACCTTTGTTCACTACGGCTTTGTTCTCCCACAGCTAATGAAGCTTCCCACATCCATGAGATGACTAACTAGACCCACAAGAGGCCTCCCCACCTCCGCCACGTCTCTCTCTCATCTCCGTCACGACTCCAACTCTCTCCTCTCGTCACGATTCCATCTACCCACAGCACAACAACCCTTGTTCTAGGACTCACGGTGCTTATCCTCCTAAGTCGGAAGACGACACGAACACAACAACAACTCCATGGAGAAGGAGATACTTACACGTATATATATACACAGCTCACTCCTCACCTCCTTACACCATCACCAAACCAGGTTCTCTGCCTTTTATCTCTTTACCCAAACAATGATTAGATCTAACGTGGTGATGAACGACAACAACGGCAACGATAGCTAAAGCCCACGAAAACACTACCACTTACGACGGCTCGCCTTCTCTTCTCCTCTCAACACTAACCCTCGGCTCTCACGTCATTACCAACAGCTCCGCTCTCCTCCTCGTACGTGACGGCCAACCCCAGCTCGTCCTTTTCTTTTTAAAGAGCAAATTAGGGTTCTTGGTTAGCTTTTTGGTTTAAGCTGGTTTAATTTGGTTCCATAAACAAGACTCAATTAAACCGTATGAGCACATAAATAATTGAACTTGGTTTAATAAAACACTTTCAAAACCAACCAGACTAATCGCTAAACCATGATTTAGCTAAACCAAAAGAAATTAAACCGATTTCACTCCAATTCACTAACTAACATAAACTCAAATAATATATTTACCCGGGACACGGACGTTAGAGAGATGCCCTGAGAAGCTTGGAGGCCAGATCTTTTCCCTTCAAGTTCTTAGAAAAAAAGAAAGTAGAATACAAAACTAGAAAATATGGAGCCTCGTTTTAAGGAGTCTAAAAACAAGTATTCGTAGGCCTAGGTCTTTAGGCGGTCGATTTTCGATAAACCCTCATTGAAAATGAAATCTTTAGGGAAATTGGGCAAAAGGTAGAGTGCATGCGGCTCCAAAACATTTATTATACCTCGGTCTGCTTTGCCAGTTTTATAGCATTGAAGAACTATGATTATACAAACTGTATAAAAGCTAAAACAAATCCATGCATATCATTCATTATGAGAATCTAACCCTTAAGTTCCTTTCGATCATACACATATACTTAGGTGTGGGTTTTAGCATGCTTATTGAAGATTCGGGATGGCGTTGTTTCAGGGAAGATAATCGATTCTTGATAGGAATCTATGCGTTAGAACTTAGAAGAGAGATTCTGTTGTTCCATGCACATTGCAAATGAAGCCGTATGTTTCTTTCACTTGAAATTCACATATCTTCGTAGCCTGAAAAGAGAGAAGTGATATGTATATATTTTACCATATTTAACCACTGTTTATTCACATCTTTTATATGTTTTATTAGCTTGTTTTGTCACTTTCATGTAGTTTAAGAACTGTTTATGCATTAGAGTAGGGTTTGCATTGCATTTGCATTCTTTCTTGTGTTAACAAGTGAATTGGACTAAAAAGGCATGGAAATAGCATTTGGGATGAGAGGAGTGCAACCATTGAAGCAGATGGGAGTTGAATCAAGGGGATGACCAGCAAAGCATGAAGCACTCGACCATCACCACTAATGCACTCGACCGTTCGCATCTGAAGCACTCGACCGTGTGCGACTCATGGACTCGACCGTGTGATATTCAGCAACTCAACCGTCTGGAAGCAAGGGAATGGACCACTCGACCAAGCCACTCGACAGCTTGTGGTCGAGTACAACGACCCGACTTTCTATTTTGTCATCTAGCCAAATCAGGGCTTTCTTCCCTCACTATATATACTATTTGTACCCCATGGCCGCCAACAACACTCTCTTTTAGGCAAAAACACATCAGCAGCCACAAAAACCTTAGTTCTTACCCCTTAAGGGTTTTTAGCTTTTATTTACTGTTTTTCTCAGATATCAATACTTTGTAAGTCTCATAACTTTCTGGGTATTGAGAATTTGAGTTTGCTTCTTTATATTAAGTTGTTATTCATCATCTTATCTATCTTATCATGCTAGTTTTATCATTTTCTGGGTTTATGTTCATCATCATCATGTTTTGTTCATCTGAGTAGTGAGTTAGGAGATTCTGGAGATGGATTAGGCTGGTTTAGGGCTGTGGCAGTCTGGAATGGTCAAGCTTGATTGTTTAAATATCTCTTCTGGGTTGGGTGTGCTCTAAGCTGATCATCTCTGCTTATGTCCATGTTTGCATACATTCATTGCATAAGTTAAGCTAGAGAGATCTCTGAAAAACAAAGTGTTCCAATTGGCGCTGTTGCCATTAGTGTGTTTATTTGTGTCATTTGAGATTAACAAAGATTCAAGATTTAGTTCTGTTACTAATTGTTCATCACTGTCAAGTTCTTGTTTTGGTTGGTTGTTTTGAGTTTCAGGTATCCACTCGAGCAAGCACTCGATCGTGTGCCTTTCAACCCAGTGATCGAGTACCGACACCGAGTTGCAGTCAGTCGACCAGTAGCTCGAGCCAGCACTCGATCGTGTGTCAGTCCGAGCAGGTGATCGAGTTGGTTGATGCAGACAAGATCTAAAGGAAACCAGAACCTAGAAAAGTACATTGAGCATACAAACCGCCTACTAAGGGACTTGAGGCAGAAGAAAACCAGGATCCTTCAAGAACAGGAAGAACAGTTGTTGATGGATCCACCAATGCACCATAATCAAAGGCCAAGGCAGATTGGAGCATGAGATGCTCCCAATGCACATACACAGAGAGCTGGCATAATACCTCCTATAGTTGCCAACAACAATTTCGAAATTAAAAGTGGGCTAATCACTATGATACAGTCCAATAAATTCCATGGATTGCCAATGGAGGATCCTTTGGATCATCTAGACGAATTTGACAGGCTTTGTGGCCTCACAAAGATCAATGGTGTGAGTGAGGATAGCTTCAAGCTCAGACTGTTTCCATTCTCTATAGGAGACAAAGCTCATCTGTTGTTCCATACCACTCGAGCAGACACACGGTCGAGTACATGGTCGGATTCATAACGAGCTTCTCAGAGATCCATTCTAATGAAGATCTTCCATTGCGATTCAGCTTCAGCCTTCTTCGTGAGCCTTTCCAATGAATGTGGTTTCAAGTCAATCGGAGGTGTAGTTCAAGAGTTATCCCGATTTTACTGAACGGATATCATCCCAGATCAAAGACTCGAGCTACGTGACGGACTAACCACTCGACCATGCACTCGACCGAGCACATGGTCGAGCACTTGCAGCCGACTCTCTATTTTATCCTCTAGCTAACTAGGGCTTCTCTCTCTACTATATATATGTACTGGCACTTGTGGCTAAAAAGTCAGACCCTGGAGACCCTGCAGACATCTCATAACCTAGTTTTTGCCATTTTTAGCTACTTTTACTTTATCGCATCATCTCTTATCTTTTCTCTAGATTTTCATAGATTTGTAACCTTCACAACTTTGAATCTGTTGAGTATTTGCTTTCACTTCTTTGTATTAAATTGTTCATCTTTATCTCATCTTTCTCATCATGTTAGTTTCATTAATTTCTGGGTTTGTGTTCTTCATGATGATTTTTAGATCTGATTAGTGGCTTAGGATCTTAGGGATGTATTAGGCTGGATAAGAGTTATGGGTATCTACACTGATCAAGCTTGATTGTTTAAATATCTCTTCTAGATTAGATATGCTTTATGCTATTCTTATACTGAGAGGGTAAGGATACATCTTAAGCTTCTTAGCATCACACCAATGTCTAAATTGTTAGATAAGGCTAATGCTAGAGATTATCATGAAATATGCTAAGAGATTAGATGTTTAAAGTGATTTTTGACATTGATGATTTGGTTGTTTAATGCCTGCTTTTATATGTAATAGCTAGTGAGAACTAGGTCTAAGAGTATCTAAGCTTGATTGTTATTGTCATGAGAATGGATTAACAAGTATTAGAAGATCATTGTCTAGAGATAGCTCATTGTTGATTGAGGTTTGTTGATCAATTTAGATAACCATAGCTTGAGTCCAGCCCATGAATTCATCCCTAGGACCTTCTTTGTTTATTTATTTCTCTGTTTGAATAATATTATTCGCTTGCTGTTTGATTTACTTGTGTTTTGCTTTATTTTGATTGTTGTCTGGCCTCTGTTCTTCATCCGGAAGTCCACTCGACCCCCCACTCGACCATGCACTCGACCGAGTGCTACTCGAGCGCCAGTTTACTTCCTTGTTTATGTTCTGTTTCTTTTCAGTTTGCTCATAGTTGCATTTGTTAGTAGTTTTCTATTGCTTAGCACAGTTTATTACACTTGTTCTACAGTTTAATTATGCATTAGTACTGTCTTAAGTTGCTTTAATCTTCTGCATTTACATGTTTGTCATTAGGTTGTTAGAAACAAATCAACTTGATATCACACTCTTTATGGATTGACATCCTTTATGCTACAATATTATAATGGTATTGAAACACCTTGCATACATTCTCATCATCCTGTTTGTTTGATTGCATCATTCATTCATTCATAAGTAGATACTTGAAAAAGTTCTTGTTTCAGTCAGGAATCGGAGTGAAGCCGATTTAATTTGAATTGGTTTATTACACTAATTGATTAATTAATTAAACCAATGAACAGTTAATTTAATTAATTATTGGTTTAGCTAATTCTGGTTTAATCGAATTAAACCAAGAAAAATCCTATTGTTCCCTTTAAAAATACTCGACGCCTCTGGTCTTCGGGGGGCTGGTCAATGGTCATCACCACCATAAGGGATGATAGGAGAGAGAGAAGCTCGGTGGTGGTAAGAGGAACAAAGGGGATGAGTTCAGTTTGGTGTTGTAATATGGGGGTCGTGAGAGAAGCGATGAGGGTCGAGGTGGTGTTGGGGTGAGAGGAAGAGAGGGATTGAGCCATGTTATGTTGTTCGTGTTAGTTGTCGCCGTTTGTGAAACACGAGACTCTCATTGGGCACAGCATGTGCCTTCACGTGTCACGTCTTCACCGGAGGGTAAACCGGTGTTGTTGAGAAGGTATCGGCTACCCCTTAACTCTCGTGTATGTTGATTTGTGAATTTGGTGGTCATGTAAAGAGGATCGTATTTTCTTGGTTACGTTGATTTGTTTATTGGATTGAGCGTTAGGACCGGTTATTAAAGTGATTATGTAATCGTGAAGAGGTGAGTCGTTGGCTTGTAGCGTTGATGGTTTCTCCGGTTGTTTTAGTTTTGTATTCCATCAAATCAGGGTCACGTCAATAATTGTGGTTGATATATTACAGCGTCGCTGAGTTATGGTTGTACATATCGCTATCAGAAAGTGAGAAAAGAGGATGAGGAGAGAGAGAGCGAGAGGAGAGAGAAGTAACGTTTCAGAGATGCTGGGAACCATTGATGGGTCTGGTTGGTCATTTCGTGGCTGTGGGTAGCTCCGTTAGTGGTGGGAGAACAGAGGTGAAGAGGAGAAAGAAAGTGAAAGAAGGTTGAAGATAAAGGCAGTCTAGAGGAGTCGACTTTGGAGGCTCGTTGGTGCTGTATCTTATATTTTTCCGGGAATTGGATGATATTGGTGTAATCTACATCAAGCCATGAGTCGATAGATGTTAAGAGAGCATCATTTTGAGTTAATCCCGAAGATTTTTGTGTGTTGCTTCCTGGCCAAGTAATTGCTGGAAACTGTGAAATCTGGGTTAAGTATGAACCCTAGAAAATGTTATAAGATGGTTCTTTATAGGCGTCGCTTGGAGAACCAAAGCTACTCTGATAGAGATAAAATTTGGTTGAGAGACTCTTGATAGTACAGACTTCTTATCCAATAGTGGAGTTTGTAAATTTTTCTTGAATGTTTATATGGAGTTTTTGTATGGATTTAATTGTGTTAAGTTATGTTGTTGGTTGAACCAATCAGCTCGGTTTGAGCTGAAATATTTGTAAGCTTATGGAGCAAGGTCATGGTGGTTGTAGGACGAAGTTAAAGCTAGCACGGTGAAACGATGAGTTCATCGGAGAAGCGTATATGTGGCTGGATGGAATAAAGTATTCCAGCCCACCTCTCTTGTTACTCGGTCGCTAGGGATGGTTGGTTGTGCGACTTAGTAACTAGATAAGATGGTGTTTGGTGATACGTGAATAAGCAAGCTTGCTCGGAAGTTGGAGTCAAGTGGTTGCCGGTAGGATGTTAAATGACTTTCATGCGTGCTTAGGGAGCTGAAGTACGTTTGTATGACTGTGTTTTGTGGATGCAAAGCATGGGTTCGTTGGACCTAGCCTATATTGGTGAAAGTCTTTGTATGGAACCATTTCTACTCCGGTTATCTTGTCAAAATTATGAGGTTCTGCTGAGATCGTTTCTCTTGGAACCTGTCAAAAGATTGGGAATCCGGGTGCTGTCATTTCACTAAGGCCTAATGAGGAGCCAATAGAAACTCAAGGTTGATACCTATGAGTAAGGAAAGTCCAAAAATTGAGAGCTAATAATGTCTGGAACGTGAGTTTATCGCCTGGAGGTAACCTTCGTAGGTCGGTTGAAGGAGGGGCGGGTTGTGGAGATGGTTGCGCGGGAACCCTTGGCTGATGGTTTTTCGAGATTCGTGGACAAATCTATGTTGGTAGGGGAAATTGTAACCAATTTTTATGGTTTTGAGGATGGGTGTCGATCAACACCAAGAAGGGTGTCCACCGACAACATATACTTTGGGTTCGATCGATTTGTTTTTAATCATCGAATTGAAGAGGTTTGGTTAAGGAGAAACCTAAAACAAGGTATTTAAGCTGGAAGTCGATTTGAGGGTTTTGAGAGCGGTTTATTTGTCGATTCCAGAGACTTTTAGAAAGAGGGTAAAATCCCTTTGAGTGTTCTTGAGAAGTTCTAATCCATTCTTAGTGAGATTTGTCTCTGTGGGTGGAGATTTTAGGCTGGGAACGTGGTAAAAGCTTATTAGGAAGCTGTTTTCGTTGGTTTTTTGCCAAAATCTTCCTGTTTAAGAGGTGCGTGCATGACCACGGCAGATCTAAGCTTCAGAATTCGTTGTTTCTGTGTCTAATGTGTGGTTGATTAATTCTCAAGCTTGTGGTGGTTTCATGTTTCCAATGGCCCTTTTATGGCTTATGGGTGAGCCGCATTGGAGGTGTTTGGAGATGGAGATCTACACTGGAGATTGCAGGAAAACGATGTTCGACATCGGTGTCTGTCGACACCTGGAAGGTGTCGGTCGACACCAATGCACGGATTACGCTAGGGCTCTAAGGAGTGTCAGTCGACACCATGTGGAGGTGTCGGTCGACACAACTAAGGTTTTCATTGTATGTCGAGCAGGTGTCGAGCGATACTAGGAGGGTGTCGGTTGACACCAGGAGGGTGTTGGTCAACACCAGGTTGCCAATGTCGATTGACACCAGGAGAGTGTCAGTCAACACCAAGTTTTGCCAGGTGTCAGTGTTGATCGACACTCTGGTGTCGGTCAACACTAATCTTCAGTAGCGGCTGATACTTACTTCTACTGGTTTGATGGTGGTGTGTGTTGTTTATTGAACATTGGATTCTCAATTGTTTGTGTATAGCCTATTAGATGGGAGGATTGCCTTAGTGAATATTTGTGATAATACTCATGCGTCGCAATTGTTGTTTGTGTTGCAGGTAAAGGCAAAGTGTGATCGTGGAATCAAGGCAATGAAGAGGAGGATGTTCTAGTGGCTTGATTGGTTGATGTATGACTTCTGTTTGGTTGCTCTAGTTGAGTCTTTAGAATGTTTCCTAGAATTGTTGGTTCCTTGGTTTATGTTATTCTTCTGGTTTAATGATGTTATTTAGTTCCATTCTTGTATTGATTGGGGTTAGGATGTTAGTGAGTAGTGGATCACTAGTTTTTTATTATATTAAAAAAAATATATAGATTGGGTCGTTTCACCTAAAGCGGCTTCATTGATGCCTGTAGGGGGTAGACAAATAATTTTCCCGGAGGTTTCAATTCCTAGCTTTAGGTTTGAGAAGCTAGAGGGATCAATCGGTTTTTGAAAGGTGTTTGGGTCCACATCTGCTTGGAGAAGCTGCAGTGGAAGAAAAGATGGAGTCCAATTCCTCTTGTGTGCAGAAAGGGCAGCTGGCTGTAATTTTATTCCCCTTCCTTTTAAGTTTTCACCAGTGGGAAGAGCGTCTTCATTGATTTCCAAAGAAAAACTTAACCTTTGGTAAGCAGTTCTTGTTTTCTTTATTCAGTTAAAATCCTCCTCATTTCTCATCTGAAACTCACTTACATTCTTCTCCATCATGGCATAATGATAACCGGATTTTGCAGAGTATTCCCCTGTCATTGTTGGTTGGTCTTGGGATCCACAATTTGCTTTGTCTTAGGGTAAAAATGTCATGTCCATACTCCGGTTCCAGTTGAATTGTTTTTGATCAATTCTTTGCATTCTTGGCATTGATTTTTGTGGTTTCGTTAGGCTTTATGATAGAATACTTGACGAAACATATCAACAAATCTGAAAGATACTATCACTCAATGAACTCTTCCACATAAGTAATTTTTGTAGCAACAAGAGGTTTTATCTATACTATTAAAAGGAAAGCATTTTTTTACAATGCAAAAATAATTGGTAAAATGTGACATAAAATGCCCCTGAATATATTACAAAGCATATAAAACGAGAAGGGAATAAAAGTAAATTTCATGATAAAAACGCGCGGATCCTATTGTGACCCGGATTCATTCTGTTGAGATCATGTATTAATTGTTCGGAGCTTTTTTTCATACTCGTGTATCCAAACAGAATCAAACAAATTAAAAAAAAAAGTAAGTATTTTCGTGTAAACAACTTAAGGAAACAATAATTTCGATATTTAGTACATATTTAATTTGGGCATTAAATTCGAAACTGTATATATGTAAACATATTTCATTTGATTATATATTTTGAAATATATCCGAAAACAATAATTTCTGATTTTGATGTTACCTAATACACAAAATCATCTAAATTTGTTTCTAGAAATAATTTAAATCTGTTTCTATTAAAATCGAGCAATTAAATTCAAAATTGTATATATGTATAAAATTTAATTTGATTATATATTGTGAGAAATCTGCATAAACAATATTTATGATTTTATATTATGATTTTCCTTTTTCTAAAATCTCTATTCCAAAACTAAATGAACAAATCTAAAATAACTACCAAAATCTTTTTTGTTAGTATCCTAAAATATATTGTGTTAGGAAAGATATATTAATCTTCATCTCTATATAAGACGTGTCGAAATCTTTAGTTTCGTTCATTCACAAAAACTTTTTCCAGCATCAATATTTTGAGTTTAAAATTTTCTGACTTTTATTTTTCATTATCTTATAGTGTTTCGGATTTAAAACTCTTCAAGAACATGTGAAACATAAAAGTCAAGACTGTACAACTTCTAAAATACGGATGTTGTGAAACAATTAAATAGTTATAATTGAGTTTCTCTTACAATTCTTTTGAATAGTTACAGTTTTTTTTAACGTTAGTACTTTTGCTGCATGATTATTTGTTTTTCATGTTTTTTAACCAATCTATGATTATAGTATTGTTATACGTAGCCTATTGGTATTAAATCGTATTAGTGTGATTGATTTCTTTTTTATATATTTCTCAAATCATAATTAACTTTGCAGTAAACTGGAAAAGAGGCGAAACAAATATATCTTTCAGAGGTAACATGGATTTGAATGTCTCGATGATGTCCACAATGTTGAAGATGATTTCCCCCTCCCTGATCAAGCTTTCTTCTTTGGCGAGTTATTCGACTAAATCTTCATATGTATATCCAATTATAGTTTTTGTAATTTTTCATACTTCCAAATTTAAGTTAGCACACTAATATATCCAACAATTCTATTGTTATATAGTTTCGGCCTTAAACTCAAACATTTTATATTAGAGATCATAAAATTTGGATAACTAAATTGACCTTCAGAACTTCAATGTTATAGAATTTTTGATACTCTTATACTTATTTTCTTCTTTGAGTTTATTTTTAGTTTCTTTTGGTTGGTGTATTTTAAAAATATTGACGTTATTATCATATATATATTTCAAATTTATTTTTAAAATAATTGGAAATATTGCAATCTTTCAAATATATATCTCCCACATCGTATTTAATTATTTTATGCCACACTTAAAAATCGTTAAAATTTGGGATTCTAAATATCTCACAAATAAAACATACGTATTACATATTTTGAAAATTTTAAAATTCATAATTCTTATATGCAAACTATATATACAGTATATTACTTATCACATATTAATGCATAAATGTGCGGGTTCAAAAATGTGTTACAACTAAAATAAAACAACAGTATTTTTAATATGTTGTTTTTCTTCAGCTTATCTAGCATAAGCATGTACCAAATAAGAGATAAATAATGTTAACTGACATGTATGTGTGATTGTATTAACTGAATGTTTCAAAGAATTTTTTTTTCTCATCAAATACATTATTTTGTTTTGAGTCAAACTATTATGTGATTGTGTGCTAAATTTTGGGAACATGATTTTGAGGAAATGAGAAAAGAATAATGGGACTGAAACGGGATGGAAGGAGACAAACATGATGAGAATATAAATTTTCAAAAAAAAACAAAATCCAGGGTCATGTTAGAATTAAAATAAACTAATACTTCTAATATATTATGTAACATATTTTTCAATTATCTAACAGAAAAATGTTCAAAAGAAAAAGAAAAAACATTAAAATATGTTCTATAATATTTTTTAGGAAATTAAAACAAAGAAATATAATCCAATATAAATGGACCATATATCAAATAATAAGAATAAACAGATCAACTATTTTTCTAATATTTTTATCATATGATATAATATATAAATATATTATGAATTATATTTGTGTTTGTCCCAAACTGGACTTCAAGAATTTATGTTTTAGTTCTGTCCCATTTCTATTTCAAGAATATAAAATTGCCCCCTATCGAATAGGTACCAATGTACCATACTGCAAGGGGCAATTACGAATGGGTAGATAAAATGGGACAGAAAAGAATAAAACATGAATTACGCTCACTCCTATATATTTTTATTTGACTCTAACAAGTTTTAAGCAGGTTTTCTAACCAGGTAAATAATTCTATTTAAAAATTGGTAGTTATATTTTATTCTCAAAATCTCACTAATTTAAGTAACGGTTAATTTCTGGACGTGTAAGTCTATAGACTATAGTTTGGGACGATTATTTGAAACTTTTAGGTGTTTTTGATTTTTTTTTGATAATACATGGTGTTAATTATTTTAAAAACTTATCTTATAGGAAAGAACATGTACAAGTCGGTAACAGGTAATTTGAAAACTAAAAACATTATCTATACTATTTCTCATTAAAAAACGGGACGAAAAAATAAAGATAAAGAAAGAGATCATAAAATTTATGAAATTTAGATTGTTAAATTCATAACATACTTTCAAATATCAAATAACAAGTACATGAACATAAAATTTAAATATCTAAATTCAGTTTCAATTTTCCTATTTGTTTTCAAATATCTAGACCTGAAAGAATGGGTACGGGAAAGGAACATGTAAGGAAAATAAAAATTTTAGCTAAATTATTACTGGTAAAATACATGATAGAAATTATGGATAATGCGAATTCAAGCAGGATATATGCCGATCGGACATAATCTTTACTCATGTGGAATACGTGGAACATATTTTCTGCTGGTCATAGTGCTTTTATCTATTGCGGAGCAGGTATAGCGGACGGGTTTGACCCTTTTGACAACTATATGTTCGTCATCCGGTTCATGAAGTTTAAATGTTTATTTATTGTTTTTATTCAGTTTGATGGTTTACGAGTTTAATAAAAATATAGCTGATCACTAATCCGGTTCACACTTGATCCGGGTCCGCTATCGTGTCGATCCAAATTTATGGTGAAACGATTATCATTTTAAATATTAACAAACTTGATGAAAACAAACCAATAAAAGATTATGTTATAAATGCTATACCAAATAAATATTTCTATAATTAAAATCGTAGTTTTTACATATATATTTATATGTTGGACTAACATATGGACTAACATATACAATCTTAAATGGGAAAATTATTATTAAAACCATAGTTATGAGATGGAAAACATGACATATACGAGAAATGATGGATTTTCTGTCCTAAATTAGACATATCATCTTTTGTTTACTATTTTTTTTAATATAATTTTCTTTATTGATAACAAAAAAAAAATTGATTATTTTTTTGTCTAAACCGATTTAAAAACAAATCAAATACTAATTTGGTATGAGTTTGGATTATGAATGTTAATAACATTCCTAAAAAATACGTTTACAAGCATAACCTGCATGTACGTAATAAATTATATATGTGTTAGTAAACTTAGTTTTTAAAATCAATCTTGCACGTACGTGCGGTCCGAATCTAGTAAACTATTAAGATAACTTCAAATTAGCTATCATTTTAGATTATTTCTCAAAAGTTTAAAAATTTGATAAATGTTATGTTCTGTCTTATCTGACTATTAGAATTTCAAACTATTTAATATTTTATTCATTTAATAAGGGGCAAGTGAAAAAATTCTCGATTAAAAATGAAAATATTAAATTGAAAACGAAAATGACAACTAAGTTAAAAAAAAAAACTAAAGCGTAGAATGACAACAATTTTGAAATGGAAAGAATAACATTTAGGGTCGGGATCTTTAATGAAACAGATGATCCACTAAATCAAATCTATGGTGCATTTTCTATTTGGTTCTTTGCAACAACCTTGTCACATAGTTTCTCATAGAGATCTTCATACTTCTCCAGCAACTGTTTTAGCACTTCCTTATCTTTAATCGTCGTTGGATCAACTCTCCACAACTCGTCCTTCTTCACTGGCAGTGCCTCCGCCTCAGACTTTGCCATGGCCATCCCTTTCTGTTTCTCTGCATCAACCTTCTCTATAAGATTGTTGTAGACTTTGCAGAGTTCTTCCATCTTTTCTTTATGCTGAACATCTATGTTCGATTGTTGTGGCAGTGAGGTTGACGAAGAGCCCTCACCGTTGAGAAACCGCTTTGCAACGACTTCGAAGGATGGGCTGCCAAATGTGTACGGGATTCCACTGTTGGAGTACACAAGAAACCCAACATCAGCACCACATAGAAGGGATAGCTCACTGAGCTTATTGTAGATCTTCTGTTTGCGTTTGTAGAATGTAACCGTGCGGTCTGCACAATTTTCTATTTTTTTCATGTTAATTTTTTGGCTTTCTTTGGTTTTTCTTAAATTCATGTTGAAGGCAAGAAAAAAAAAGTTTTAACTAAAAGAGGACAGACTTTAAACTTAATTTTCTTTTTCTTTTTCTTTTTGTTAGCTAAGGAATATTTTTTTTCTGAGTGCAAGACTGACATTATACAAATAAAAGATGATAGTAAATATTAAATGCATAAAAATTGGTCAAAACTTTATCAAACTAAAATTTGGAAATTCGACCATTATTGTAAACTGACTCAGAGTTTGTCATATTTGACTGAGAATTTATGTCATAATTGAAACATATTTAATTACAAGAACTTAGTCAAATATGTAATCCACTATTTTCTTGACTACTTATTATCCTGTTTTGGAAATAAACTCTATGAGTCAAAGTTTTATCATAGTTATCAATATTTGAAATTATTAGTTTTAAAAAATATAATATCAGTAGAAATGCTATTGACCATTTATATTATATAATTATTTTGTAGAAAAGAATAAATATTTAGATATATATATATATATATATATATATATATATATGTAAAAATAATTTATCTATTTATTGATGATAAAATATTGACTCATATAGTTTATTTCCAAAAGAAGAATTAGTCAAAAATTTGTAGTTAATTATGTTAATTACATAGTTGAATAATTTATTGTAATGAAACATTTGTCAGTTATGACATAAAAAACCTCAGTCACATGTGACATAAACTCTAAGCCACTTTCTAACAATGGTCAAATTTCCAAACATTAATTTAAAAAGTACTGAAAATTTTTCATTTATTTTAATAATTACTGCCATTTTCATTTATATAATTCCTATATCCCACAAAAAAAAAAAACTTAAGTTTAAGACTATTCATTTTTTAAAATCAGTATTATTTTTACCCCCTAGATTAGCTTTACAAAACGAAAGAAGTAAAATAAAATTAACATTAAAAAGGTTAAAAAATACTCACTATAACATTGTATATACCATTTATATATATATATATATATACCATTATTGAAATATTGAAATGGGAGAGCTTGCTAAGGTTAGTGTATATTTCATTTCAACATTAATGTGACCATTCTGTCTTTGTATTTCTCAAATTAATTTATGTTCATTTTTGTTTTTCTCCAACTCATCTTGGAGCTAAAAATACAATTTTGACTTAAATTATTTAACTTAAGTCTGAATTTTGTTCAAATCTACAAGAATGTGACAGTTTGGATGTATTTTGATTCCATAATCCTAGAATAAATACATCAACAAAAGATAATTTATATATAATTTAGGACATTAAAACTTGAATCTCAACCGTATAAAAGTATCATTTGTTTAAATATGCAATACATATATAAATATCACTAATATATATAATCTATCTTGTTTTTATAGGCCGATTTGAAATACAAGACATACACTATTATAGATAATAATAAATATAACTATAAAGAAATAAACAAAAATCATGAAAATTAGAGAGTAAATGTAATATTTGTAAAATACTCCCTCACCTTTAAATCCTAAATAGTATTTGCTATATATAATATAAGCTATGTAGGATAAGTATCGAAAATGTAACTTCACTAATTTGAAAAACTTATAAACTTGAAGGAAAAAGTAAGGAAAAATATATATATATATTTCAAATCTATACATGCTATAGTGAGTATTCAAATCCACACTGAATCAAAAAAACCCACGATAGTTTATGATGAACTACATTGATATTGTGCTTGATCTTAAAGTCATCTTTCAAATGGCAAATCATAGTATAGATATTCTCATAAATATTATTGTGTGTTTTTTAAATATTTTATGTATGTTATACATTCATACATTGTTATTATATTTGAAAATAAATATTTAATAAACTATAATTGAAAAAGTCAAACACAATTGAATTTTTAATTACATTCTTGTTTAGAATTATTTAATAAAAATTGTGATTTAGTTCATATATATATATATATATAGTTAACTAGAATAGCATAAAAATATTATAATGTAAACAAGAACGCAACTGCAAAAGCATCAAAACAATCTAAACCTATACCTAATAATAGAATAATGTAGATGAATTACCTGTAACTCATTGATAGAAAAAGATTCATGGACATGCGTCATGTGGACTTGAAATGTGGATCCTTCGGTCAGCTGATGATGATGACTAGTTTCTTACAACATAAACTCATATAATTCATAGTGTATAGAGTTAAATCTAAAATGTAAAGTAGTAGTACATATCTAAAAAAAAATTTCTCTTTACTATAATGTGAATTTGACAAATCATTTTAAAAAGTTTATATAAGATTTTGTAATTGTCAAGTTATTGATATTCAATAAATTTGTTTCGATAAAAGGCGTCTAGTACCGTTGAACATTAACTAGCAAATAGACTATTTTTTATTGTTTGACTAGCCATTAAATGATACGAAGAATAATGACTAATACATACTTTCTCCGTTTCAAAATAGTTGTCATTTTGTAATTAATTTTTATTTATTATAGTTGTCATTCTCGTAATTCTAATATTATTTTTTGCAGAAATTATTTTATGTATCCCTTATTAAACAATTAAAATATTAAATATTTTGGAATTCCAATAGTCCAACAAGGGTACACTTTATTTCCTTAATTTGTGTGAAACAATAAAAAAAGACAACAAATTTGAATCAAAGAAAGTATTATCTTAAATGTCAACATATATAAACTTATTATGCAGAATAATATCCTTCGTTACTGGATTTAGTTTTGATAATTTTATATGTTATACCTTATAACAATTTTTTTTTTGCACCCTGTTGTAACAAGTTCATAACACTGAATAATTAAGGGGAGTGTTTTAAAATATTAATTACACATGAGTAATGATTATCCTTTATGTTGAAAAGACCCGACCCGTTTTTTTTTAATAACAAATAATAAATAATAATAATAATAATAATAATAATCATCTAAACTAGTCGTCTCATACACACTAGCCATCTAACCACAATCACACAACAACGGATAATATAACAATACCATTTAACCAATAAATAACCAATAATCCAATAACCAACAATAACTCATAACACATAACCAATAATCCAAACAACATGAATAAAAAAACCAGCAACCTAAACCACATTCTAATGACTCAACTCTAGCAACCTAGCAAGGCCAGACAACAACCAATCAAGTCACTAGAACATACTCCTCTTCACCGCCTCGATTCCACGATTACACTTTGCCTTCACATGCACCACAAACACAAATTGAGATGCATGAGTATTTAATAAACACTCAGTGAGGCAATCCTCTCATCTATTGGGCTATACACACAAGAAATAAGATCCCTTCATGCCACAAACAACAAACACTAAACAAACCAGGCATTATACAAAGCATTTGCATCAACCGTCGCAACTAAAAGAAGGGTGTCCACCGACACCAGATGGTGTTGACCAACACTGGCAATCTGGTGTCGACTGACACCATGCTCGACATCCCCGAAACCCTAGTTTGTGTCGACCGACACCTCCATATGGTGTCGACCGACACTCACACTCGCCAAGGTTATCGAATCGTCCTCGCGTTGGTGTCGACCAACACCGATGCATGAAGTTTCTGACAAACTACGACGAATCCAAATTCCTAGCAAGTTTCTAACACCCTCCTAGCTTCAGATCTCTCAAGAACAGTCAAGAAATCTCACAGACTCTCCCAAAAACAACAAAAACACTTTTCTCCTCCTTCTCTCTGTTTCTCTCTGAAAAACGCCTAAAGGGACGAAGGAAGTCGAGTTCCACCTTTTAAACTCGAGTCTAGGGCTTCCCCTAAACCAAACACGCAAACCGAACGATTAAAATCGAACTGATCAAACCGTCCGCAAATAGTGTGGACCGACACCCAAAATTCCAGTTTTTGGTTTGTGGGTGTTATATATGTAAATACTTATGTTTTAAGTTAAACAATGAACTTTTATTTACTAAGTTTTCGTACATATATATTTTTGTATAGAAGTTTTCAACTTAAATTGAACTAGAGGAAACAAATTTACATGCCAGCCATGCCATGTAGTTTGTTTGGATCAAACCCATAATTAAAAGCCAAAAATATTAAACACTAAAAACCCATTTTAGGAAACTAATACCAAACAGAAGAATGGCGAAGTAATGAAAGTAAACAATTTCACTGATGAATAGATGTATGAGAGTAAAAAGGTCTAAAAAAATCAAATGGAGCAGTCGAAAGCCAAAACTAAAACATTTGAGAGGGAGCGTTGGAATTAATTACACTGAAACTGGAAGACATGTTCAGACGTCTATGAAGAAATGAAGGAATATAAATTTATGCCTAAGGATGGAGGCTTGATTATCTTTACGCCTTATTTATTCAAAAAATTTTCATTCCATGGTACGGAAAAATTCTGATCCTATAGTTTCTTGTAACCAACTCTCATCGAGTATCTAGGTATAAAACGAAGAGAAATTCTCCTTTGAATGACCTAGTTTCATTAAGTACAGTTTCCATGGCTTCTTTATCACTGCCTTTTGATATAATAGAAGATATCATCACCAGGACTCCAATAGAATCACTGGTACTATCCAAACCGATCAGCAAACAATGTTACGTAAAATCAAAGGATAACGTAAGTACGTAACACTTGTGTTTCCATTTTCCAACTTTGTTAACGTTCCAAGTCTGATTTCGGTTCTAGAATAAGATAAAGAGAGGATACATACACACACACACACACAAAAAAAAAAAAAAGAGTGAGACTCGTAAGCTTTTTTTTTGGTCTTTCAGGTGTTTCTCTTTTGTTCCGATATTTTAACTGTGCACTTCTACTTATATAAGATATTTCAAGAATTACATATATAGGGTCAAAGCAGTTTCATGATTCATTCTAGTTTAGGGTGTAGAATCTAAAATCTCAAAATTGAGCTTCTTCCATTCACATGTTAGGTGTGCATGTGCGTGCGGTCTCCGTTGGGATGAATGCAGTTTTTTTTTTTAATACTGTACACTTCTGTTTATATAAGATGTTTCAACAATCACAGAACCATTTTGTTGATTCTTTCTAGTTAGGTTTAGTATCATCAAAAGTTATAATAGTGTTCTAAAAATTACACTAAAACCCAAAATATAATCTATAATCATAATAGTGTTCTAAAGAACTCAAGTTCCATTAGAATTGACAGGAATATATAGTTGTCAAAAATAATAAAATGTTCTTTGGATATAATCCCTAAAACAGGTTTGTTTGGTGCAAAACAGTTGCTTTGTCAAGATTGCTACAGCAAGATCAGAATGTTCAACAAAATTCAGAGTTATAGATATTGTCCTATATATTTGCAGCTTAGTTTGTAAAACAGTGTAAAGATGGTTTATGTTTGTTATATATGTGCACGCATTTTTCATTAGATTCAAGACAAGAGAAATTCTCAACCTCTATTTCTTTCACTAAAATAACTAAACCATCTAGCAATACTTCCTATGTAAATATGTTTTCAGCTCTTGCTCTTGCTGCCAAAGAGAGAGAAAGAAAAAAATGATGTTCATAAATTTTAAATGGCACTGTTTCAACTCTTTCTGCCAATCCAACTTAAACAATTCTCATACGTATTACAGAGATGATTGTATTGTCAAATATCAATGGTGGTTTAGAGAGAGGGATAAACTCTTCTAAACCTATATAACCAAATAAACATAAATTGGAACATATATATATTTTTATGAGGATCCGTTAGGATGACAGGGAGCTTCCATCGAGAATGACACTGGCTGCATAATGGTTGAGAGTTGTGATTGTTAAGAACCACGGCAAGTTTGTTTATGTTTCCTGTCACGATACTTGAAAAATCTCCTCCTATTACACACTGTGTATGCAAGGTGACTCCACAATCAGAGCATGTATAAAACCATTTATTTGTATATAACTCTTCCTCACAAATGTCACACCAATATTTGTTGCTCGCCTTTTCGCCAAAACATAAAGTGAGAGGGTGTGCGTCGTTCTTATGCCGTGTCTTTTCTGGCAAATTAGCACAATACAAACACAAACGAAAGTCACAATTATCACAACACAATGTATAACCATCTACCTTGTTATTGCATCCTCCGCAAATGCCCACAATTATTTTAAATATAGGGGATGTATATGGCCATTATGGACGAACGACTCAGATAGAGAGCCACATCGTACATCTATACTCATCCTTCCTTGCGCTATGTACTTGAAGCCATCACAGAATAAGCCACAGATATTACAGTAATCAATTTAGCGAACAGCTTTTAACGTGCATGGCATGACATCAAAGACCATTTTTTTCTTCATAGGAAGATTAGCACACTTTTCAGGTAGAAAGAATAAGCATTCCTGACAAATGTAGATTGCGCCAAATCTAATTGGATGGATACATGCTTCACATCGTAAGTCCTGATCTTCATAAATGATTTCTCCTGTGTGGAGCTTTAAAAGATGTTTTTCATGACTAAAATGACATATCAAGTTATCACCTACCACCTTGTATGGTGCAATATCTTCAGTGACCTCAGGTGTCCCTTCATATTCCTTACCATCCCATCCCGTAAACGCACACATAGAATGAACTGCACAGTTAGGGCAAATAGAGCAATAATAAGCTCCCTTATACCGACTTATATATTGGCGGCAAACTCCACATTTTGAATAACCAGTGCCACAATGATGAGTGAAAGAAATGAGATGATCATGACGATTGATGTTGATGACACGGAGTAAGCCAATACATTTTGAGTGTATAACAAAATCACACTGAACACAAATATAAATCCCTGTGTTGACTTCTTCCCCACAAACGTTACAAGTATATGAGTTTCTCTTTGAACTGCGAGTAAGTGGATGCTTGTGGGTCTTGGTATGCTCAATAACAAGGGGTGGTGAAATTACAAATGTAACAATGATAAACCACGCTTTTTGGTTGTTCACATATAAGACAAGTGTTCTCGGCGTCATCCGTAAGTGTATCAGATGCAATGAGTTTGAGAGGATAACTAGAGTGACAAGGATGGTTCACCTCTTTCGTGAGATGGACACAATCCACCTGAAAGTACATATAGCATCCAAGACAAGCATATGAAGGTCCACAAATAGTTTCCTTGCAAAACTAACAAGGGACTTTTTCTTGTCGTATTTCAAGAAGACAAGTGGATGTTCATGACACGTTGGATGTTCAATAGTAGGTGGTGATGGTTTCATCCCACAATTCAAATCCACCTTGTATTCACATGTGTAACAACTGACAACTATAATAGGGAGGCAATAGCCTTTGTCCGCACAAATTACATGTATTCTCTCCCCAGTCGTTGGTGAGCATAAGAGGATGCTGGGGGTGGGAACGATGGTTGGTCTCCAATGGGGCCTCGCCACACTCCATATGGAACCGAGCAAAACATTCAGGTTCATTGCAATAGTAGTTGTCGTACACGTAGTATTGTACGTGGCAGCCGTTACAACCAGCACCATATCGGGACGAAAGAAAGACAGGATGGTTGTGAATGGGTAGCTTTAATGGTTTTGGATCCATGTAAGTGTAAATGAATTAAATCGGTGTAATTTTTTTGATGAGATATAAAAGTGGAACCCGAGAACATCTTTATATAAGACTTTTGTAAACCAATATATTAATTAATATTGCCTATGAAGATGGAAACCCACACCTACGCTTTGTTTGAGTGAAGACGGGATTTTGTTACTATACTTGGTCGTGTACACCTTGTCATTGTATATTTTAAAGATATGAACAGGACTTAAAATAAACAATACAAATATACTCCAACATAATTAAATTAAAAATATCAGAAAAATAAACGGATATTAATCTTACGTAACTGAATCTTTTTTCAAATAAACAATATTTTCTTTTATAAATCATTATGTATTTATAATTTTAAAATGGAATTGAAGTAAATAATAATGTAAAATTAGAATATACTTTTTTCATAAGAAAAACAAATTGAAGTAAATAATAAAATTGAGAAAAATAATAGTGACAAAGGTTAGCAAAGTTCAAATTTTTAGGTGTTATAAAAATAGAAAATTTGTTTTTGTTATGTACCATAATTTCATATTGATAATTTGTCAAATGTCGTGTCATGTTACCAACTAATTTTGAAATTTGTCAGTCTCTCTAGTCAATAACTTGACATTTGTCACTTGTATCACGTTTATGATTAATCTTCTTTTTATTTATTTTCCTTTTTGCTTAAGAAAAAGAAAAATTAAAATATAAATATATACATGTAAAGTAATATATTAAAATCGGATCGATAATTTGTCATATATCATGATCATCTTACCAACAGATTTTGATTTGTGTCAACATTTCCAATCGATAATTTGATATATGTCACGATCATATTAATGATTAATTTTAAAACCAAATAAGATTCAAAAATAAAAATAAAAACTAACTAAATAAGGCAAAGATAATCACAAATTTTTATATTTTTTGTTAGTTTATATTTTTGATTAGAAAATAATAACTAAAAATATAAATATATCATGTAGATTAATAATCTGTAAATATATTTCTATTTAATTAGTTTCCGAATTTTATTTTTAAAAAGAGTTCAAATTTTATGGTTAAAGACATGACACATATCACAATCATAAAATTTTGAAATCAAACTTTATATAATAACATTACATTCTTGGAAACAAGATAGAAACATTCATCACACTTAAATAATTCAAACTTTTAGTCTTTTACACGCAAAAGGCTCCATAAACACGAACCGGAACAAATATATATATATATATATATATATATATATATATATATTCGTTGTATTTTTGACAATCTTTTAGAATAACGGAGGCCTTGCATCTAGAGTGACACTGGCTGCATAATAGTCGAGTGTTGTGATTATTTAGAACCACCTCAAGTATTATTCCCATAAAGTAGATTATGTGTCCTGGCATGAGTCGTGAGAAATCTCCTAGTATACAATGAGCGTGTATGGTTACTCCACAATCAAAGCATGTATAAAACCATACATTTGGATTTATTTCTCCCTCACAATGGTCACACCAATATTTGCTGCTTTCCTTTACGCCAGAACATAAAGTGAGCGGGTGTTCATCATTCTTTTGCCATATCATTTCTGGCAAACTAGCACAATACAAACACAAACAAAAGTCATAATTATCACAACACATGGCATAACCTTCTACTTTGATATTGCATCCTCCGCAAAAGCCTTGAACTAGTTTTAAATATAGGGGATGTATATGGCCATTATAGACGAAAGGCTCAGATAAGGAACCACAATGTACATTTATATCCCCCCTTCCTTGCGCTATGTACTTGAAACCACCAGATAATGTTTTACAAAAGTTGCAGTAACTAACTCCTCGAACAGCTTTTAACGTGTATTTTAAGAAGTCAAATACAAAAATTTTCTTTATAGGGAGATTGGCACACTTTCCATGGAGAAAGAAACAACATTCCTCACAAACATAGATGGAGCCAAATCCAAGTGGATTGATACATGCTGCACATCGTTTGTGCTCATCATGAATTATATCTCCCGTGTGAATCTTTAAAGGATGTTTGTCATGACTAAAATGACATATCAAGTTATCACCCACCACCTTGTATGGTGCAATATCTTCTATGATCTCAGGTTTCCCTTCATATTCTATACCATCCCAACCGCTAAACGCACATGAAAAATGAACTGCATAGTTAGGGCAAACAGAACAAGAATAAGCTCTCTTATACTGACTTATATATTGGTGGCAGACACCGCAATTTGAATAACTAGCGCCACTATGATGAGTAAATGATAGGCGATGATCATGACGATTGAGTAAATGATAGGCGATGATCATGACGATTGATGTTGATGATGTGAGGAAAGCCGATACATTCTGCGTGGATAAAAAAATCACATTGAACACAAATATAAAGCCTTGTCCAGCCTTTTCCCCCGCAGACATCACAAGTATATGAAAATCTCTTAGAAAAGCGAGTAAGCGGATGCTCGTGGGTCTTGGTATGTTCAATAACAAGGGGTGGTGGATTTTTGGTACAGCTAACGCATGTAGTAAAATTACAAGTAGAACAATGATAAACCACTCCTTTTGGTTGTTCACATATTAGACAAGACTTCTCGGCATCATCCGTAAGTGTGTAAGATGCAATGAGTTTGAGAGGGTGACTAGAGTGACAAGGATGATGTACCTCTGTCGAGAGATGGACACAATTCACGTGGAAGTACACATAGCATCCAAGACAAGCATACGAAGGTCCTTCAATAGATTTCTTGCATAATTCACATGAAACTTTTGCCTCATCCTCTCGTATCTTTAAGAAGACGAGTGGATGTTCATGACACATTGGACGCTCGATAGTAGGCGGTGATGGTTTCATCCCACAAGTCAAATCCACCTTAAATTCACATGTGGGGCAACTATAGAAGGGAGCAATTAGCTTGTGTCCACACAAATTACATGGACTATCTATCATGTCGTTGGTGAGCAAGAGAGGATGTTGGGGGTGGGAACAATGGTTGATCTCCAATGGGGCCTCGGCCCATTCCTTATGAAATGTAGAACTACACATAAGCTCATTACAAAAGTAGCCGCCATACATGTAACCATATACATGGCAGCCTTTACATCGACCTCTACCAAGAAAACGAACCATCGAAATAAGAGGATGGTCGTGAATGGGTAGCTTTAACGGTGTTGGATCCATGTAGAAAGTGATTAAATTATCAAAGACGTATGTTTGATTGAGATATAAAAGTGGAACCTGAAAAACATCTTTATATAAGTAATTTATGAACCAATTATAATACTAACTAGTATTTGCTAAGATTTATTTGCACAAGGGACCATCACCTATATCAATTAAATATTAATTAATCATAAAAGAATAACAGACAGTTTAAATCCTTATCATTCAAAACAAACAAAGAATAAATTCTCTTCTAATATAGCACGACAGTAGGCAATGGCGTGTCATAATTAGCGCAAAATTATTCAGCGAAGTTTTTAAGTTTCTAACCCAAACAAGAGATAGGTTTGTCAAGAGGCAAGCGCGTGACCCCATGCGCACCCAAGTTTTCTCTCTCGAAGCAATTTCCTGCGACAACCCTAATCTGCCGCATCTTGCCTCTCCGGTGTCCGGTTACGACCGACACCGTGAGAGGGCTCTAGGATACTTGGTCCGAATCCACCCCTGCACTTGAAGACGCCGGTGAATTGATTCGGCTTTGTTTCTCGTGGCGAGTGTCGAAGGTCCGCCGTGCGCGACGGTCGTTTTCGGTGGCTAAAATCTCATGTCTTTGCCTCCACTGCTTGTAGACGGCGGTGGATCAAGGTGGAGGCTCTGATTTCCGGTCCTTGCGTCTCGCATCTCAATCGGCAGAGCAAACTATGTTTGTAGATCTGTTTTCAGGTCGCCTTCTTCCTGGTGTTTATGGCGGTCGAGTGTGCTACCCTTGGCTATGTCGTGGTGTAGCGTGTACTCTTTGCTCGGAATCATTTTTTCCAAGATCTATCTTGGTCTAACCGCCGCGTTTCGGCTCGTGTCTGCCGGAGGTAAGGGTTTCTATGTGTCGGTTTGTTTGCTTTGAGGATAGCTTACTGCCACACGCTTGAAGCTTCTGTACATTCCTTTCGTGTCGATTTCGTGTGTTGGAGTTTGATTCGGGAGGCTTTCTTTGGCTTTGTGGATGATTTGATGCCTTGGTTGGTGTTGTTCATCGACTCTTTTGAGCCTCTGATGCCTCAGCCTCGCATTTCTAGTCCTCGTTCACATAGGTTTTCAGAGCATGGCTACTATTTGGTTGCGTTTTACCTCATCACTTTCGTGAGTCTTGATTTAGGAGAATGATGTCTCTGTTGGCATCTTCTGCTTGAGGACAGTAGCAGGATTATTAGGAGCTTGCTTTCTCCTTTCTGGTTAAGCTTCATCTTTGAATTAGTTGGTCTTTTGCTCCTTTTTGTAGCTGTCGTGGTGTTTGATAAGTAGAGGAATTAGTTATCGGTGATAGCTTGCTTTTCTCTCCTTTTGAGAACTCCGTAGGTATACCAATTTACTTGGTTTGGTTCAAGGCATGTTTATGTTGTGGCTTCCTATTGTTTTTGCCAATGTTTGAAGATGGCTTTGCTTTGCGTACTCGCCTCTTCCTTGCGTCTTGTTTGTGCTCTAGAGAAGCTAGTAGGGCTATTGGCTTCTGGTGTAGTATTGAAGGGTTTTATTTTGCTCTGAGCTGCTGAATTCGAGGATGAACTTGGTTAGAGGGAGCTTGCAACTTTTGCATTATGGCGTGTGAGGTTCCGTCCTAAGATAGCTCATGGATTGAAACGAAGAAACAATCTCACATAATGCAGGAAGAGTTTGTGATCGATGTTTTGGAATTTTACCGTTGACGGCTTGGTTCCGGGCGCGAAAGGTTTCTATAGCTAGTTATTAGTCGTATCGAGGTGGCTTACAATCTGCATCAGCCCTTCTCCTTTTGCAACTCATTCGGGAAGGACAACATAAACGTCATCGCTTCATCTTGTTTCCAAAGCTTCTTGGTTGAGTAGATGGACCAAAAACTTGGTTTAATTACCGTGTTATGCTTTCATGTTTTTTAACCTTTTTTGCCATGAAACCATATGTATAGGTTTCAATTCTTTAAATTGTAACCTAAACTTTTTTCATTTTCAATGAAATATTTACAATTTAGCAAAAAAAAACCTAAACAAAAAACTAAAACTTGTGCTTTAAATCATAGATTTTTTTTTTTTACGAATTAAATTTCTTATGTCAATGAATTTTATAACGTCTTATTTATTATTGTTGTTAATTAGTACGTAGTTTCTAGGTAATTAATTAGTTTAATAGTTGCTCTGAATTATTGGATTAGATCTAATGATATATTCCTTTCACTTAATTAGGTGCTAATCAACTCTCCTATAAAAGAATATATCTTGCTTCTTGGAACACTTTGTTTTCCAGAGATCTCTCTAGCTTAACTTATGCAATGAATGTATGCAAATATGGACATAAGCAGAGATGATTAGAATGTGATGCAGGGTGTTTCAATTCACTTATGTAGTTGTAGCATAATGGATGTATGTAGTTGTAGCATAATGGATGTCAATCCATAAAGTGTGTGATGCATGCAATCAAGATGTAAACAAAGACTCAAGTCAAGCCAAATATGAGAATGATTTTGATACTAACAATCCTAATTACAGAAATGTAAATGCAGAAAGTAAAATAGTGCTGAATGTAAATTAAGCAGGAGCAAGAACTAAACAAAACTATAAAGATGCAAAAATTAAACTAAATGAAACAGAAATAAAACAAGAAGTAAATAAAGGAACCCGAAGGTGCTCGATCAAGCACTCGACCGTGTGTCTGGTCGAGTGGTTTGGTAGAGTTGAACAGTACGAATAAAAGATGCAGTCTTGACAAACTTAAACAGAACATAATGCAATGGAACAAGATAAGATGCAGTAATAAACAATCAGATAACAAAGTAGGCTTGCAGAGATGGATTCATGGCCTGGTGTTCAAGCTGTGGCTATCTAAACTGGTCAACAAACCTCAATCAAACATGAGCTATCTCTAGACAATGATCTTAATGACTCACTAATCCACTCTCATGACAGAAGTGATCAAGTTACAGTAACATCCTAACCCAACTCTCATTGGTGAAACCATACTGAACATGCATTAAGAACCAGACCATTACTTGTCAAAAATCACCTTGTGCAACCAATCTCTTGGGACAAGCATGATAATCTCCAGTGTTGGCTTTATCTAACAATCTAGACATTAGTGTGATGCTAGGAAGCTTAAGATCTGTTCTTACCCTCTCAGATATAAGAACAGCTTAGAGCACACCCAACCCAGAGGAGATATTTAAACAATCAAGGTTGACCATTCTAGACTGCCACAGCCCTAAACCAGCCTAATCCATCTCCAAAATCCTAACTCACTACTCAGATGAACAAAACATGATGATGAAGAACATAAACCCAGAAAATGATAAAACTAGCATGATAAGATAGATGAAATGATAAATAACAACTTAATATAAAGAAGCAAACTCATATTCTCAATACCCAGAAAGTTATGAGACTTACAAAGTATTGAAATCTGAGAAAACCAGTAAATAAAAGCTAAAAACCCTTAAGGGGTAAGAACTAAGGTTTTTGTGGCTGCTGATTTGTTTTTTCCTAAAAGAGAGTGTTGTTGGCGGCCATGGGGTACAAATAGTATATATAGTGAGGGAAGGAAGCCCTGATTTAGCTAGATGACAAAATAGAAAATCGGCTCGATGTACTCGACCATAAGCGGTCGAGTGGTCCATTCCCTTGCTTCCAGACGATTGAGTTGCTGAATATCACACGGTCGAGTCCATGAGTCGCACACGGTCGAGTGCTTCAGATGCGAACGGTCGAGTGCATTAGTGGTGATGGTCGAGTGCTTCATGCTTTGCTGGTCATTCCCTTGATTCAACTCCCATCTGCTTCAATGGTTGCACTCCTCTCATCCCAAATGCGATTTCCATGCCTTTTTAGTCCAATTCACCTGTTAACACAAGAAAGACTGCAAATGCAAATGGTTGCACTCCAATTCACCTCCTAAGGACTTTACCCTTTTCTTTTTCTTTTCCCCCTTTTCTTTTATTTTTCAAACACACCAAGTCCCAAACCCATAATTTAAAACCTAGTCCTATCTAGTTTGAAAAATGCAAACTAGAACTACACAAGGCTTTATTCTTGTCAGTTCAAACCTAACACTTTCTACCAAGCTCAATCCCAAAATAGGCCTCACACACTCAAGCATAAACATGGCTTGAAAGAAAGGTTGGTTAAGGGTAGCTGAAACTGATTCAATGATGAAATCAGCTACTTGGATCAACAAGAGTGGTAAAAAAAGGGAAAGATGATCCAAATATGTATAAAGTATCCATGAGTTTAAAACAATGCACAAACTGATAATTCAAAGTCAATATTCGGTTCTTATAAATAGGAAATGACTTCAAATCACAACATGCCTCAGTTTAGGCCAGAATGCAATATAGGAATTCTAGACTTGGTTCAATCTTATGTTTCTAACTACTCAACTAACATCAAAGTACTATTAACTTGGGCATTAATCCTAGTTTAGTGAATTTAAACAAGTTAACAAGGCTAAACTCATCATTGGTCCCTAATGCAGATTATGAAACAATCATATATGAAACATGCTAACAAGATCCTAATATGCAATGCAAACTACATGAACACTCTGTTTTTTTAAAAAAGATTTTTGTGAAAAATTTTCAAATTTTTAGGGTTTTTCTATGCCATAGATGAAATGCAAGTACTAATATGATTATGCTAAAAATTTGAAATAAGAAAATAGAAAACAATGTTAAAATGCTTGTTTTAAACCCTCCCCCAAACTTAAATTACAAAGTCCCTTGTGTAATAAAAATTTGAAAGAGAATTTAAGAGCTAGAATATATAAAACATGCAATTAAATGGTATAAACAATGGATAAGGTGATGGTGGTACCTCATTGGTTGTGGAAAAAGTCATCAACAGCCTCACTCATGCTGTCATATGTGTAGTTGGAACCTCAGGCTTGAATTTGGCTTGTTGATGGAGAAGGGGGCAACTCAACTATAGCTCCGGACATGCACTCGGTCGAGTGCCTGCTTGAGTTGCCTGGTCGAGTGGGTTGTGGTGGGTGGATTGGCTGTCCTTGCTGTCCATAGAAGCCTTAGTGCATGAAAGCAGGGTCTATGAAGTACTAAGGTGGTAAGGGAGGGTAAACTTGGCCATAGGGGTAAGGTGGATAACCTTGATGAGCTGGGAAACCATACTGAGGCTTGGGGAAGTGCTTGGCCGAGTGTTGGTTCGAGTGCCCTGGTCGAGTGCCTCGGAACCTGCTGTTCTGCGCGAATTGGACCTCTTCTCCTCTGTAATGGCTCAAATGACGAAGCTCTTGAAGGTTCCAAGGGGTTTTCAGCCCTAGACAATACCCTGGTTGAGCTACTCCTCCTCAAATGTTCAGTTGGTGCTGGGGATGAGTTTCCACTCTTAAGCTCAGCAATCTCTTTCTTCATTCCCTTGATGGACTTAGACATCTTCACACCCTTCTTCTTCAGCTTTTCAACAGTCTTCCCATGCCACTTGTTCCATTTTTGGAGAAGTGTCACCCTCTTGGCTGTCTCTCTCACTCCTCTTCTGTCTCTTGGCTGAGGTTCATAGTCTTCAAAATAGAACTGCTCCTCTCCAACTGCCATGTCAACATCTTCAGCTTGCTCTTCAGCATAAGGGGCTGTTCCATCAAATAATAGCCCAGCTGCTGGCAAGAAATCAATTGTAAGCCCTTCACTTATAGTTGTTGCTTCTGGGGTTGGTAGAACAAACTGAGACTTCCCCACTGTTGGGTGATCCAAGTTGAACAAGTATCTCCCATGATGCTTCTCCTTGGCTAGAATGAGAGTAGAGGTGAGGTATGGGATGTCAATCCACCTTGGCTTGGTCTTCTCACCTCTCAATGGAACATTAGCAGCCACAAGGATTAGAGTGATGATGCCTCCAATGGTTAGGACTCCAGTTGAGCCCCTCTTGTATAGCTTCTATAGCATGTTAATTGGTAAACCAAAAACATGGCAAGGTTTGTTGACACACTATTCCCAAGAATGATGGTTCCATCTTTTGTTGTTGTGATGATGTTATATAGTGCTATATCTATCAGCTTGAGCTATCCCTCATTGACATTAACAGTCTCCTTCCTAGCAAAAAGAGTATTTGCCAAGGCCTTGTGGAAGTACCTTAGGACTGGGCTTCTGATTTTTGAACTCTTGGTGCTGGAGGAGGAATATGGCTTATCTTCTCCAATAGTTTGCCAAACATATTGAAGTTCTTCTTTTGGGATGACAATGTTGGCATCAATTCCCATATCAAACCCAAAAAGCTCAGCAATCTTCACAATAGAGAGCTCATAATTCCTGCCCTTGATGGAGAAGGTGATGTAGCCTAGCTCTTCTTCTTGATCCATTTGGTCTTCATGGTATTGCATTTGGATGGTTGCTAAGAATTCACAGCTCATCTCTTTGTAACCCTCCATGTGCATCCCCATGAACTTGGTTATATTGCACTTGTCAAAAAGAAACTCCACATCATCAGCTATACCAAGTTCCACCATGTTCTCCTTATGTGGATATCTTGTTCCTTGGAACTTCATGCTCATGAAGGCATCATAGAGCTGGGTTGTGGTCAGCTTTCCAGAATCTTCTTCTTCTACCTCCTCCTCATTACTCTCTTCTTGTTGTGGCTCCTCAGCTTGCGGTGGCTCCTCGGCTGGCTTCTTTCCTCTTGAAATGTTTCTCCTATGCTCAGAAAAATCAAACACCAACTCGCCCTTACTCTTAGTCATGACCCAATCTTCTTCCTCAGGTTGATTCTGTCGTGTTCTCCTACTCGACGAGCCACTCGACCGACCACTCGACCGTGTGGCTGGTCGAGTGGCTGGTCGAGTGCTTTCTCCGGTTTCTCTTGGAACATATGGCACCTTTTGGAACTCAGGGAAGCTGGCAGCTACAAGCCTAGCAGCTTCTCGGCAAGCAGCAGCTCGTTCTTGTGTTTCACCCCTCTTGGAAGCCATTTCAAAAGAAACTTGGAAGAAATAAACTCAAAGCTCAAAGTTAATAGGTTAGTAACCCAAAAATAGAAAGAACTGAGCTTTAAGCTTCTAAGAGAGATTTCTAGAAAGAATTTGAAGTGTTTATGCAAATGGGAGAGTGTGAAGAGCTTATGCTCGAGTTCATGTGCTTATAAAGAGATGGAGGGGACAAAGAGACAAGGGTGGAGCGTGCATACCATTCAAATTCGAAATTGGAATTTTTGACTCACTTTGGCACATGCTCGACCCCACCACTCGACCCCACTTGGTTGAGTGCTTGTCCAAATTCGAAATTCAAACTTCTGCTCCCACCAAATCGATCGAGCAAGCAAAGGGGTTAATCGAGTGGGCTTGGGCTCGATCAACACTTGATCGTGTGCTCCTTAATGGGCTTGGTCGAGTGGCATTTCAAAGCCTTTTCCACAAGTCCCAAACCTCTTAATTCCACTTGTAAACCCATGTAAAAGTCTGCCCAACACAAACATAAAAGAAAAACATCAAAAACACAAGGAAATTAAACTTATATACAAAGATACCTTAGGGACTTCCTCCCTACTGAGCTTGTTTATAGTCACTAAGCTTGACTTTTGGTGCCTTTTCAGGCTTGGTTTGAAAACCAGAGAGGTGATGAGGTCCCCCCTGGTTCAATTTGATCACCATGAACCTTGTCCTTGGTCAAAACAGTTATAACACCTGAATCTTGCTTATTCTTTATCTTGAGCCTTGGCCTTGCATTCTTAACAAACTTCTTGTTGAGTTGCACTTGGAGATCCTTCACCAGATCAGTCAACTCTTGAACTGAAGTCTTGAGGTTTTGAACAGCTACCTCATTGTTTGAAACCTTGACCTTGGAGTCCATGTCTTCCGTAAAAGACTCAACATCAGATTTATCTTCTATACCAAAGGGTTGACCTCTAATGGTGGGTTGGTATATTGCATTCTTGATATTAAACCTCATAGTCAACCCATCAGTAATGTCCAGGTTGATCATACCCTTTTTTAACATCAATTACAGCTCCAGCAGTGGCCAAAAATGGTCTTCCAAGAATAATAGGATCATCAAGCTCCTATTCTACCTCTATGATGATGAAATCAGTTGGTATCCTGGCCTTACCTATCTTGACTGGAAAGTTCTCCAGCTTGCCAACCACATCTTTCCTAGACCCATCAGCAAGACTTATGTAGAGGTTACTTGGCTTGAACTCTTCATATCCTAGCTTCTCTGCTATTGAGAAGGGCATGACACTAACAGAGGCTCCAAGGTCACACAAACACTTGTTTAAGTGCATATAGTTCAGTGAGCATGGTAGGTTGAATGAGTCTGGATCTTCAAGCTTGGTTGGAATCACAACAGTTCCAATGTCTTCCAAATCCTTCTTGGCTTGATTCTTAGCCTTATACTTTGATATGTTAAGCAACATGCCTTTATAGAGTGGATATGGCTCATACTGATCCAAAGCTGGTCCTCTGTCCTCTTTCTTCTCTTCAACAGTTACTTCATGTTGAATGGCCATTAATTCCTGCTTCTCAATCTTTTCTTTGAGCTTCCTAATCATTTGTTCCTTGAAACGTCCTGGGAATGGCAAAGGTGGTTTATATGCTGGAGGAATGTACTTTGTGGGCTAGTCAGACTCAGAGGGGGCCACTCGATCAGTGACTCGATCACGCACTCGATCGAGTGCTCGATCGTGTGCTTGGTCGAGCACACTGTCGATTTTCTTCTCTGCTTGATCCTCCTTCATTCTGAGCTGAAACTTATTGAATATCCTCCCCATCTTGATCTTCACTGTCTCCAGTGACATACTCCTCAGTAACAAAGACAGGCTTGGTTGTATAGTCTCTTGGGTTTTGAATAGCTTTGCCAGGTAGTTGATTAGGCTTAGGGGCTGAAGTTGAAGCCATACTGCTCTCCATGAATTTAACCTTTGAGTTAAGGCTCTCAAACTTGATATTCAGGTCATTATAGGTGGAATCTATCCTGGTTGATCTCAGCAAACTTCTTTGTGGTTTCCATCTGACCAGTGGCTTGGTTAAGCAACAGCTGTTGCATCAATGTTCTTAAGTCAGGTTCCTGGGCTTGGGTGGTCTGAAACCCTGGTGGGGGACACATTTGACCCTGGTAACCTTGGTTTTGTTGTTTAGGCACATAATTGTGCTGCTGCTGTGCTTGTTGTGGTGGATAGACTTGGTCTTGTGGGTTTGCCACATTGGTACTCCTATAAGACAGATTGTTTGACTTGAATTGGTTGTAGGGCTTGAAACCTCCTTGGTTCTGCACATAACACAGCTCAGCTACTTCATTCTCCCCATCTTGAATTGTTGTATCTTCCTCACCAAGAAAGTGTATGTTCTTCTGTTGACTAAGCAGAATCTTGTCTAACTTGTCATTAACAATCTTTAAGTCCTTCTTATACTTCTCATCTGGTGCAGAATCAACAAACCTTACTGTTCTACCATAGTCCTCATTGTAGTTCCCATCAGATTGAGCCAAATTCTCCACTAGTTCCCAGCCTACATCTACATGCTTGTTGAGGAAGTTTCCATTTGATGTTGTGTCTAACAACATCCTTATCTTGGGCAGAACTCCTCTGTACAGTGTGCTGAGCAGTGACGCATTACTGAACCCAGAACACCGAGGTGAACTTAGAATCCCTATCAGACACAATGCTAGCTGGCACCCCATGCAATCTGACTATCTCCTTCACATACTTCTTAGCCAAGACCGCTGCTCCATCAGTCTTCTCAATGGCCAGAAAATGTGCCGACTTAGTCAGCCGGTACACAATGACCCAAATAGCATCAAACGTCCTGAACACTGGTAAACCAACCACGGAGTCCATAGTAATCATATCCCACTTTCACTCTGGAATGGGAAAACTCTTCAGCAATCCACCTGGAACCTGATGCTCAGCCTTCAATAGTTGACACACATCGCACCTCGCGACCCAACTAGTCACATCCTTCTTCATCCCGACCCAGTGATAGTACCTCTTGAGGTCACGGTACATCTTAGTCGCTCCTGGATGAATAGAGAACATGCTCGCATGAGCCTCTCTCAGAATCTCATGTCTCAACTCCTCATCTTTGGGCACATAAACCCGCCCATGCACCAAAATAGTACCATTAGCCGAAACATGATACTCAGAACCAACTTCCTTTGAGGCATTCACCAGCCCTAAATCCTTCTCTTGTGCCATCCGCACCCTACTCAGAAGATCTGCTCTATCAACCGCCTCCAAACCCAACGGCTCCTGAGAAATAGCGCACAAACTCAAAGCACTAATCTCTCCTACCAGAGACTCCATCTCCTGCTCCTGAGCCGAAGCTAACCTCTTCCGACTCAGAGCATCTGCAACCAAGTTAGCCTTCCCAGGATGATAGACTATCTCCAAATCATAATCCGCCACCAGCTCCATCCACCGCCTCTGCCTTAAATTCAGCTCGGTCTGAGTGAATATGTAAACACCTGCACCTTTGCACCATAAAGATAAGATCTCCAAATCTTCAGGGCAAAAACTACAGCACCCATCTCCAAGTCAAGAATAGGATAGTTGTTCTCATGCTTCCGCAACTGCCGCGAAGCATAGGCAATCACCTTCCCATGCAGCATCAACACATACCCCAGACCAACTCTGGATGCATCTGTATAAACCACATAGGGTTCTTCCTGCTCAGGCAAAGCCAACACTAGAGTAGTAGTCAACATTTCCTTGAGGCTTGCAAAGCCTTCCTCACACTTCTGTGACCAAACAAAAGGAACATCCTTCCCTGTCAACTTAGTCAACAGACGTGCTCTGCTCGCAAACCCCTGCACAAACCTCCTGTAGTAACCTGCCAGACCAAGGAAAATCCTGATCATTGTGGCACTCTACGGTCTAGGCGAATCCCTGATAGCCTGAATCTTCTCCGGATCTACAGAAACCCCATCTGCAGACACAATATGACCCAGAAAACCCATCTCACGCTGCCAAAAACTGCACTTGCTCAATTTAGCAAACAACTTCTGCTCCCGCAGCTTCTCCAGAACTGCCCTCAAATGCACTGCATGCTCTTCGGGACTCTTAGAATAAACCAGGATGACGTCGATGAAAATGATGACAGATATATCCAAAAACTCGTGAAACACGCTGTTCATCAATCTCATAAACGCTGCTGGTGCGTTAGTCAACCCAAACGGCAACACCACAAACTCATAAACCCATACCTCGTCCTTCTACTTGACGAACACCACCGACGCCCCCCACGGTGAAGTGACAAGACGAAAGAATCCTCTATTTACTTCCTCAGCTCTACTAGACTAATAATGAAGTATGCTGACATCAACTCACCACCATCTGAAAATAAACAAATCATCAATACGAGCGTAATAAAATAAACAAGTACCATACGTTCGCATATTCTGATTCACCGCATCAAATGCTTTGCAGGTCGCTAACTCAAATCACTTGACTTAATCCCTCCGATAAAGCTTACCAGAAACTTGAATCTAGTAACCCTGTCCATCTCCAATGAACTTCATCCAACATCGTCGCACCGATTAGTTTATCCTGCCATGAAGGCTTCTCGTGAACTTATGTATCTGGCAAACATGCCTTTCCCGGCTCATACCTGCTGCAACTCCCTTTCCCGGGACTCCAGCACCACCGACCGCACAATCCTGGTGCAACAACCACACATTCATGACCGCTCCAGTCATAAAACCCTCACCCACTGGGCAACACATCCAAAACCCGAGATTAAACCATCAGAACTCTCTCGAGGTCTACATTTAGTTGTTATGTTTATACTCACGTCCTAGGCATTGCTTGCTCCCAACTCTCCCACCCTTAGGTCGCAACTTTCGAGCAATACTGATCTCACTCTCAGACCTCCGTCTTTGAGTTATACCGTCTCACTCTTGGACCATAATCCTCAAGCTCTCGGTATCAAAGGACTAATCATCCCCTCAGGAGAACATCATTCCCTCTGCCACTCTCATAGCCCACAGCCCCTCGAGCTATCGGTGTTATGGGAAAAACCACCATCCCCTCAGGAGCAACAATCCTTAAAGGCTATAATCCTCCATCCTCCTAACATAAGATGGAAAAATCCTCAACATCCGCAGCCCTAGGCTGCACCCCGCCATTTGCGGTACAACTGGAGCCTGCACTGGTACCCCTCACGGTAACCGCTCTAACAGCACGTCAACAGATCTGCCAAGCGATCATCTCGACCCTGGGCTTCACCCGCTGCAACCCCACACCTGGTTTCCCAACACATCCGGCACGCTCACCGGCTGAAACCCTCTCTGGTCCCTCCTGGTACGCTTGCGACCCTATGACATACCTCCTCATGGAACTCTGGACTACACACTCGCTCGCCTCGGGAACTCGCCCGACCACGGCCACGACAACACCCACGTCTACGACCAGCAACTCAACCACCTTTAACCACTGATCTTCCAAGAATAGAGGCTAACAAGCATAGAACAAAACAAAACCACACAAAGAAACATAACGATAACTCACCGTGGAATCTCATTGAAGGCTCGAAGAGGATGTTCTAGGACTCCATGCCACACACAATTGACTAACTCACATAATCAATCAAGACATGAAATCCCAACATCAACAACAGAAACCTAGTGAACCCAACCTAGAACCGTAAGGGCTCTGATACCAAACTGAAACAACCCGACCCATTTTTTTTTTAATAAGAAATAATAATAATAATAAATTCACTACAACTAGTGCTCCCATACCTACTAGCCACCTAACCACAAACACACCAAACAACGGAAATCATAATATCAAATAACCAATAATAAATATCCAATAATACATCAATAGTTATAACATAAACAATATCTAATACTCAACCAACAAGAAACATAAAACCAGCAACCTAACAATGTTTCTACTGACGCAACTCTAGCAACCTAACAAAAGCCAGACAACAACCAAACGAGCCACTAGAACATCCTCCTCTTCATTGCCATGATCCCACGGTCACACTTTGCCTCTACCTGCACCACAAACACAATGAGATGCGTGAGTATTACCAGAAATACTCAGTGAGGCGATCCACCCATCTACGAGCTATACACACAAGCAAATCAAGAGTACAACCACAAATAAAATATAACAAACCAACCATTTAAACAGAACAACCAATAACACTTTCACCACACCTACACATCATCACACAAAACAAGTCATACAACCCAATCACTTAGATAAGCTCATGGTCACGCACTCACCTTAACAAGTGATTCACGAAAATAATAACAACCAAATGAGAGGCTCTCCAATATTTAAGAACAACCAAACTCGCTCCTACAACCAATCACACCAATAAACAAACATTGAAAACAAACTGCCAGAAAAATCAGAAAAGAACAACCTCACAAGTGAAACCACGAAATCAAAATGAATCGTTAACTTTCTAATCCCTTCGGTGCAAAAGCAAGGTCGACACGTCCACAAGCTTCCCACAAAATTTCAGAACGATCGGATATCAGGTGAAACCGAAATCGATCCCGAAACACCCGCTGGTCTCAATCCGCGACTAAGACGAAATGCTCCACTAAACTGCAAATAACTCCTAGAATATTAATCCAAATTCACTTCTGTTAAAAGGAGAGTGTACGAAAATCTCTTGACTACAACCCTACCAAAAATCAATACCTTTCGAAATGTTTTGAATAATCGGATCTTCCTTCTCCCATACCCTGACAGTTCTGTTTCTCTCTTTACTCTAAGGAAAAAGCTTAATCTCCTTCTATTTCTCCTTTACACCCAATAACCAAGAGTTATCTCTCGTTCTCTCCCTCTCTATGATGACAATGTCGACAAAAGCACAAAAGAAGAGAGGAGGCGTGACTTCATGAGAGAAATTAGGGATTTTTTTGGTTTAATTAGATTAAACCAGGATTTAATTAAACCTAAATCAATTAAAATCTACCTCTTTGGTTTACTCAACACATCCCAAACTCTAATCCCGGAACACTGATGTTACACCTCTGAGTATGAGTAGTGGGAGCATCACTATCACCAATCTTCCTTCTCCTTTGAGGTTCAATCTGATCCTGGTGTAGTTCCATTTCCACCCCTTCTTCTGTTTTTTTGAGACTCTGAACAGGTGCTCGAACAAGCACTCGGCCGTTTGCTTTGAGGTACTCGGCCGAGTGCCTAGTCGAGTGGTACCTGAGAATCAAAACAGAACACCAGAACAACAAATAGGTGAGTAATAGAGTAAAACGTAACATAGCTTAATCTTGAAACAATGAAATCTCGACTGGAACATATAAACACCCTAATGGCAACGACGCCAATTGAAACAAGAACTTTTTCAAGTATCTACTTATGAATGAATGAATGATGCAATCAAACAAACAAACATAAGTATGGATGATCAGAATGTATGTAAGGTGTTTCAATACCCTTATGATGTTGTAGCATTAAGGATATCAATCCATAAAGCGTGTCATATGTAAGCAGTCAAGATGTGATAAATGCATTCAAGTTAAGCCAAATATCAAGTTGATTTGTTTCTAACAACCTAATGACAAAAATGTAAATGCAGAAAATTAAAGCAACTTAAGACAGTACTAATGCATAATTAAACTGTAGAACAAGTGCAATAAACTGTGCTAAGCAATAGAAAACTACTAACAAATGCAACTATGAGCAAACTAAAAAGAAACATAACATAAACAAGGAAGTAAACTGGCGCTCGAGTAGCACTCGGTCGAGTGCGTGGTCGAGTGGACTTCCGGATGAAGAACAGAGACAGGACAACAATCAAAACAGAGCAAAACACAAGTAAATCAAACAGCAAGCGAATAACAGTATTCAAACAGAGAAATCAATAAACAAAGAAGGTCCTAGGGATGAATTCATGGGCTGGACTCAAGCTATGGTTATCTAAATTGATCAATAAACCTCAATCAACAATGAGCTATCTCTAGACAATAATCTTCTAATACTTGTTAATCCATTCTCATGACAATAATAATCAAGCTTAGATACTCTTAGACCTAGTTCTCACTAGCTATTATATATAAAAGCAGGCATTAAACAACCAGATCATCAATGTCAAAAATCACTTTAAACATCTAATCTCTTAGCATGCTTCATGATAATCTCTAGCATTAGCCTTATCTAACAACTTAGACATTGGTGTGATGCTAAGAAACTTAAGATCTATCCTTACCCTCTCAGTTTAAGAATAGCATAGAGCATATATAATCTAGAAGAGATATTTAAACAATCAAGCTTGATCAGTGTAGATACCCATAATTTTTATCCAGCCTAATCCATCCCTGAGATCCTAAGCCACTAATGAGATCTAAAAATCATCAAGAAGAACACAAACCTAGAAATTAATGAAACTACCATGATTAGAAAGATGAGATAAAGATGAACAATTTAATACAAAGACGTGAAAGCAAATACTCAACAGATTCAAAATTGTGAAGGTTACAAATCTATGAAAATCTAGAGAAAGATAAGAGATGATGCAATAAAGTAAAAGTAGCTAAAAATAGAAAAAACTAGGTTATGAGGTGTCTACAGGGTCTGACTTTTCGGCCACAAGTGCCAGTACATATATAGTAAAGAGAGAGAAGCCCTAGTTAGCTAGAGGACAAAACAGAGAGTCGGCTGCAAGTGCTCGACCATGTGCTCGGTCGAGTGCATGGTCGAGTGGTTGGTCCGTCACATAGCTCGAGTCTTCGGTCTGGGATGATATCCGTTCGGTAAAATCAGGATAACTCTTGACCTACACCTTAGACTGACTTGAAACCACATGCATTGGAAAGGTTACTCAATTTCCGACAACTCTCATGAAGAAGGCCGAAGCTGAATCGCAACAGAAGATCTTCATTAGAATGGACCGTTGAGAAGCTCGTTATGAATCCGACCATGTACTCGACCGTGTGCCTGCTCGAGTGGTATGGCCGAGTGTCTTCTTTTCCCTTCCTGATAATTCCAATTCTCTTGTTTAGCTCCAGAAATAACACCAAGTCCTTCCTTACCCTTTTAGAGATCCATAACACCTAATAATACTCCAAATGCACAAATGTATGCAATGCATGCTTCTAAACATCTTAAGTGCAAATTTGGACATAAATAGTTATAAAACCTAGGGAATCATTTCTATATGATGCAAAACATGAACTAAACAAGGCCTTAAATATGGTAAAATATAGTAACATCACTGACATAAAATCAAATCTTTTATTATTGTGGGACACAAGCATTACAATTCTCCCCCTCTAACAATAGATTCGTCCTCGAATCTGAGACATCGTCTAACCATAAGCCGCTTCTTACCACCGTCGAAACAGTTGACTTAATAACTCTGACCACCGGGTCCACACACAAGTCTTGAGATTAAAGCACCAACAACTTCCGAGGTCTACATCCAATCGTTATACTTATACTCACGTCCTAGACAATATTTGCTCCCAACTCATCTACTCTCGGGTCAACACCTTCGAGGTATACCGATCTCACTCTCAGACCACCGTCTTCGAGTCTTACCGTCTCACTCTCAGATCGCAATCCTCAAGATCTCGATATTAGGGGAACTATTCATCCCCTCTGGAGAACTATTCATCTCCATAGGAGAACCACCATCTTCTCTACCACTCTCAGGGCTACGGTCCCTCGAGTTATCGATATCTAGGGGAACAACCATCCTCTCAGGAGAACTAATCATTTTCTCAAGAGTTGTTCAGGACCACATGTCCTTAGAGCAAACAAGTTTTAACTCAATAAGTATTTCCCGACCAAATCTACCTCATGTGATCCGAGTACGACATCACTAAGTCATACATGTCCACCCATATTCCTACTCTGGAATATCATCCCATCCATGACAACAAGTTAACAAACCTCACTAATAGCCTTGTCAGCAAATCCGCAAACCGATCATCTCGAGCTTCAGTAAAACCTGCTGTCCCAATGACAACCTCCATACTGGCTCACTTACCGGCTAAACCGATGCCACATCCGCTTCACCCTCAGAACTCCTCCTGATTCGTATAAAAATTCCTGACCTACTCGACCGTGGTACTCCGACAACACACTCATATCAAATAACTAACTTTGAAACCAACTTTAATTTATAATAATATTGAGATATATGATTTTATATATCCTATTATATAAAACTTGGTTTCAACGTTAGCCAATAACATGATTACGATATGTATCACGTTTTTTTGCGATAATATTTGACTAATTTTTTTTAATGAAATTAAGAAATTAATTAAATAGATATTTATTTACAGATATTTATCTACATGATATATTCATATTTTTTTATTTCTATTTTCTTAAACATAAAAATTTGTGAATTTTTTTGTCAATATTAATTAAGTTAGTTTATTTTTTTCTATTGGGTTTTAAAGTTAGTCACTAATTTGATGGTGACACATATCAAATTATCCATTGGAAATCTTGAAACATGTCAAAATATGTTGGTAACATGATTATGACATGTGACAGATTATCGATCTGATTTAAAAATATTAATCTACTTGTATATTATTATCTTTCTTTTTATTAACAAGAAATTTTTTTAAAAAGCAACAAAAAATAGTTTTTTCGTTATTAAGTAAATTTGTTAATTTTTTTATTTATTAATCCAATTATATAAATTTTGGTTTTTAAATTTAGTTGTAAAAATAATTGTAAACACATGTCAAATTATCGAGGGGAGATGGAGACATATTTCAAAATTAGTTGGTACGTAACATGACACAACATCTGACAAATTATGATATCAAATTATGCCACATGACAAAAAAAAATATATTATATTTTATTAAACTTAAAAATTTTGAACTTTAGTAAGCTTGACAATTAGTTTTCTCAATTTCATTATTTACTTAATTTTTTTTTCTTATGACAAAAATGAATATTCTTACATTATTATTTACTTCAATTTCATTTTATAATTATAAATACGTGATGATTTATAATTAAATAGGACTACGTATTAAACATGTTATAAAATCCCATCTTCACTCAAACAAAGCGTAGGTGTGGATTTCGGATGGTGTTATCCGTTAAGATGATCAATCTTCATAGGCAATTAATATATGTGTTAGAAGAGAGTTTTTGTTGTTCGATGCACATTGCGAGTGAAGCTTTATGTTTCTTGGCATAAGCTCCTAATTTGGCATATCTTTGTAGCGCCCGCAAAGAGCAAAGCAAGAGATTTATTGTTAAACACTTTTTCTCCTCTCTACCTAAAAGTAATATGATTCGTATTCTTTTATTGGAGAGGTGATTATCACCTAAGTGAAAGGAATATATATCATCCTATATAATCCAATAATTAATAAGTACTGAATTTTAAACAGATAGAAGTTTTATATTTTTGCTTGGGTAAGAAACTCCGGAAAACAACAAAGGTGAGAACACAATAGTTGTGACACATTTAATTCCCATTGTTATTTTAGAAGAACTTGATCCTTTGTTTTTATTGAGAAATAATTGAGGGATTGATTTGTTTGTTATTCTCGTTTGATTAATGTAATAGGAATATTAATTGATATAGGTTTACAAAAGGCTTATTATATAAAGATGTTTCTCGGGTTCCACTTTTATATCTCATCAAACAAATTAAACCGCTTTAATTCATTTACACTCACATGGATGATGGATCCAACACCAACAAAGCTACCCATTCACAACCTTCCTGTCTTTCTTTCGTCCCGATATGGTGCTGGTTGTAGCGGCTGCCATGTACATAACTACGTGTACGGCAACTACTATTGCAATGAACCTGAATGTTTTGCTCGGTTCCATAAGGAGTGTGGCGAGGCCCCATTGGAGATCAACCATCGTTCCCACCCCCAGCATCCTCTTCTGCTCACCAACGACTCGGGAGAGAATACATGTAATTTATGTGGACAAAGGCTATTGCCTCCCTATTATGGTTGTCCCACATGTCAATTCAAGGTAGATTTGAGTTGGGGGATGAAACCATCACCACCTACTATTGAACATCCAACGTGTCATGAACATTCACTTGTCTTCTTGAAGATACGATAAGAAAAAGTCCCTTGTCAATTTTGCAAGGAAACTATTCGTGGACCTTCGTATGCTTGTCTTGGATGCTATATGTACTTTCATGTGGATTGTGTCCATCTCACGAAAGAGGTGAACCATCCTTGTCAGTCTAGTCACCCTCTCAAACTCATTGCATCTGATATACTTACGGATGATGCCGAGAACACTTGTCTTATATGTGAACAACCAAAAAGCGTGGTTTATAATTGTTACATTTGTGATTTCACCACCTGCGTATGTTGTACAAAAAACCCACCACCCCTTGTTATTGAGCATACCAAGACCCACAAGCATCCACTTACTCGCATTTCAAAGAGAAACTCATATACTTGTGACGTTTGTGGGGAAGAAGTCAACACATGGCTTTATATTTGTGTTCAGTGTGATTTTGTTATCCACTCAAAATGTATTGGCTTACCCCATGTGATCAACATCAATCGTCATGAGCATCTCATTTCTTTCACTCATCATTGTGGCACTGGTTATTCAAAATGTGGAGTTTGCCGCCAATATATAAGTCGGTATAATGGAGCTTATTCTTGCTCTATTTGCCCTAACTATGCAGTTCATTCTATGTGTGCGTTTATGGGATGGGATGGTAAGGACTATGAAGGGACACCTGAGGTCACTGAAGATATTGCACCATACAAGGTGGTAGGTGATAACTTGATATGTCATTTTAGTCATGAAAAACATCTTTTAAAGCTCCACACAGGAGAAATCATTTATGAAGATCAGGACTTACGATGTGAAGCATGTATCCATCCAATTAGATTTGGCGCAATCTACATTTGTCAGGAATGCTTATTCTTTCTAAATAAAAAGTGGTCTTTGATGTCATACCATACACGTTAAAAGCTGTTCGCCAAATTGATTACTGCAATATTTGTGGCTTATTCTGTGATGGCTTCAAGTACATACCGCAAGGAAGGATGAGTATAGATGTACGATGTGGCTCTCTATCTGAGTCGTTCGTCCATAATGGCCATATACATCCCCTATATTTAAAATAATTGTGGGCATTTGCGGAGGATGCAATAACAAGGTAGATGGTTATACATTGTGTTGTGATAATTATGACTTTTGTTTGTGTTTGTATTGTGCTAATTTGCCAGAAAAGA
The DNA here is from genome assembly GCF_030686135.1 of Camelina sativa. Taxonomy (NCBI): domain Eukaryota; kingdom Viridiplantae; phylum Streptophyta; class Magnoliopsida; order Brassicales; family Brassicaceae; genus Camelina; species Camelina sativa. The sequence continues at coordinate 17,535,027 of NC_141886.1, read as the reverse complement.
CACGGCATAAGAACGACGCACACCCTCTCACTTTATATTTTGGCGAAAAGGCGAGCAACAAATATTGGTGTGACATTTTTGAGGAAGAGTTATATACAAATAAATGGTTTTATACATGCTCTGATTGTGGAGTCACCTTGCATACACAGTGTGTAATAGGAGGAGATTTTTCAAGTATCGTGACAGGAAACATAAACAAATTAACTTGCCGTGGTTCTTAACAATCACAACTCTCAACCATTATGCAGCCAGTGTCATTCTCGATGGAAGCTCCCTGTCATCCTAACGGATCCTCATAAAAATATATATATATATATGTTCCAATTTATGTTTATTTGGTTATATAGGTTTAGAAGAGTTTATCCCTCTCTCTAAACCATCATTGATATTTGACAATACAATCATCTCTGTAATACGTATGAGAATTGTTTAAGTTGGATTGGCAGAAAGAGTTGAAACAGTGCCATTTAAAATTTATGAACATCATTTTTTTCTTTCTCTCTCTTTGGCAGCAAGAGCAAGAGCTGAAAACATATTTACATAGGAAGTATTGCTAGATGGTTTAGTTATTTTAGTGAAAGAAATAGAGGTTGAGAATTTCTCTTGTCTTGAATCTAATGAAAACTGCGTGCACATATATAACAAACAGAAACCATCTTAACACTGTTTTACAAACTAAGCTGCAAATATATAGGACAATATTTATAACTCTGAATTTTGTTGAAAATTCTAATCTTGCTGTAGCAATCTTGACAAAGCAACTGTTTTGCACCAAACAAACCTGTTTTAGGGATTAAATCCAAAGAACATTTTTATTTTTGACAACAATATATTCCTGTCAATTCTAATGGAACGCCGGTGTTATTCATTAAGAAGAAGGATGGGAGTTTTCGCTTGTGTATTGATTACAGGGATCTCAACCGGGTCACTGTGAAGAACAAGTACCCTCTGCCGAGGATCGATGAGTTGTTGGATCAGTTGAGGGGTGCTACTTGGTTCTCCAAGATAGATCTGGCGTCGAGTTATCATCCCGATAGATGAGGCGGATGTGAGGAAGACTGCTTTCAGGACGAGGTATGGGCATTATGAGTTTGTGGTGATGTCGTTTGGGTTGACTAACGTACCAGGTGCGTTTATGAGATTGATGAACAGCGTGTTTTAGGAGTTTTTGGACGTGTCTGTCATCATTTTCATCGACGACTTCCTGGTTTATTCTAAGAGTCCTGAGGAGCATGCAGTGCATTTGAGGGCAGTTCTGGAGAATCTGCGGGAGCAGAAGTTGTTTGCTAAGTTGAGCAAGTGTAGTTTCTGGCAGCGTGAGATGGGTTTTCTGGGTCACATTGTGTCTGCAGATGGGGTTTCTGTAGATCCGGAGAAGATTCAGGCTATCAGGGATTGGCCTAGACCGCAGAATGCCACAGAGATCAGGAGTTTTCTCGGGTTAGCAGGTTATTACAGGAGATTCGTGCAGGGGTTTGCGAGGAGAGCACGTCCTATGACTAAGTTGAAGGGGAAAGATGTTCCTTTTGTCTGGTCACATGAGTGTGAGGAAGGCTTTGCAAGCCCGAAGGAGATGTTGACTACTGCTCCGGTGTTGGCTTTGCCTGAGCAGGGAGAACCCTATGTGGTGTATACAGATGCCTCCAGAGTGGGTTTGGGATGTGTGTTGATGCAGCATGGGAAGGTGATTGCCTATGCTTCGCGGCAGTTGCGGAAGCATGAGGACAACTATCCTACTCATGACTTGGAGATGGGTGTTGTAGTTTTTGCCGTGAAGAATTGGAGATCTTATCTTTATGGTGCAAAGGTACAGGTGTTTATAGATCATAAGAGCCTAAAGTATATATATTCACTCAGCCCGAGCTGAATTTGAGGCAGAGGCGGTGGATGGAGCTGGTGGCGGATTATGATCTGGAGATAGCCTATCATCCTGGTAAGGCTAACTTGGTTGTAGATGCTTTGAGTCGGAAGCGGGCGGCTTCGGCTCAGGAGCAGGATATGGATTCTCTGGTAGGAGAGATCAGTGCGTTGAGCTTGTGTGCGGTTTCTCAGGAGCCGTTGGGCTTGGTTGTAGCTGATAGAGCAGATCTGTTGAGCAGAGTACGGTTGGCTCAGGAAAAAGATTTGGGGCTGGTGAATGCCTCAAAGGATGTTTATTTAGAGTATCAGGTTTCGGCTAATGGTACATTGGCGGATTTGTGTGCCTAAGGATGATGAGTTGAGGCAGGAGATTCTGAGTGAGGCTCATGCGAGCATGTTCTCTATTCATCCAGGAACGACTAAGATGTACCATGATCTCAAGAGGTACTATCACTGGGTCGGGATGAAGAAGGACGTGGCTAGTTGGGTTGCGAGGTGCGATGTGTGTCAGCTAGTGAAGGCTGAGCATCAGGTACCAGGCGGTTTGCTGAAGAGTCTTCCCATTCTGGAGTGGAAGTGGGATATGGTTACTATGGACTTCGTGGTAGGTTTGCCAGTGTCCAGGACGTTTGATGCTATTTGGGTCATTGTGGACCGGTTGACTAAGTCGGCATATTTTCTGGCCATTAAGAAGACTGATGGAGCAGCGGTCTTGGCTAAGAAGTATGTGAAGGAGATAGTCAGGTTTCATGGGGTGCCAGCGAGCATTGTGTCTGATAGGGATTCTAAGTTCACTTCGGTGTTCTGGAGAGCGTTTCAGGCAGAGATGTGCACTAAGGTGCATATGAGTACAGCTTATCATCCCCAGACAGATGGACAGTCAGAGAGGACGATCCAGACGCTGGAGGATTTGCTGAGGATGTGCGTGTTGGATTGGGGAGGCCATTGGGCAGATCATTTGAGCTTGGTAGAATTTGATTACAACAACAGTTATCAAGCAAGTATTAAGATGGCTCCTTATGAGGCTTTATATGGGAGGCCGTGTGGTACACAGTTATGCTGGACTCAGGTGGGGGAAAGGAGCATTTACGGGGCAGATTTTGTTCAGGAGACCTCAGAGAAGATTCAGGTTCTCAAGCTGAACATGAAGAAAGCTCAGGATCGGCAGAGGAGTTATGCCGATAGGAGGAGGAGAGATCTTGAGTTTCAGGTTGGTGACAGAGTGTACCTCAAGATGGCCATGTTGCGGGGTCCGAACAGGTCATTGACGGAGACTAAGTTGAGTCCGAAGTATATGGGTCCGTTCAGAGTGATTGAGCGTGTTGGACCAGTTGCTTATAGACTGGAGTTACCTGAGGTTATGCGTGCATTCCATAAGGTTTTTCATGTTTCTATGTTGAGGAAGTGTCTCCGTGAGGATGATCAGTTGTTAGCTAAGATTCCTGAGGATCTTCAGCCTAACATGACTTTGGAGGCGAGACCAGTGAGGGTTCTCGAGAGGAGGATTCCTTTGATGAGAGTCCTTTGGGACTGTGAGGGTGTTGAGGAGACTTGGGAGCCTGAGGCGAGGATGAAGGCAAGGTTTCAGAAGTGGTATGAGAAGCAAGCCGCGACTTGAGCTTGTCTAGCCTAGTCCCATCTGTAATCCGTGGCTGGAGCGGGAATGGAGTATTCCAGCCCATCTCTCTTGTTTACGTGGTCGCTTGGGGTGGTTGGTTGTGCGACTAAGTAACAAGATGAGGTGGTGCTCGGGGTACAAAGCTTTCGTGAGGCGGGGTTTTTGGAGGAAAGTTTCCTGAAATGGAAAGTTTCCAAAAGTGGAATGTTGTAAAAGTTGAAAGTTTTATGTGAGTTAAAAATTGTCCATTTAAGTGGGGGAAGCCGTGGAGGGGCTTGTGTGGCTTTAGTGGCGGACTTTTTAGTCATTGTGTGGCCTTAGTGGCGGTCTTTAGAGACATTGTGTGGCCTTTGTGGTGGGTTGTTTAGCCATTGTGTGGCCTTTGTGGCGGGCTGTTTAGCCAGAGTGAGGCCTTTGTGGGGGCTGTTTAGCCAGAGTGCCTATTGAGGCGGTCCTTCGGGACAAATGGTGTTTGTGACGGTCCTTCGGGGCGAGTGGCCTTGGTGGCGGTCCTTTTTAGGATATTTGTTTAGCCTTGGTGAAAGTCCTGTTTAGGACATTTGTTTGGCCTTAGTGGCGGTCCTGTTTAAGACATTTGTTTGGCCTTGGTGGCGGTCCTGTTTAGGAAATTTGTTTGGCCTTTGCGGTGGCCCGTTGGGCAGTGAGATGATCCTTGTGTGGTCATGAGGTATCCCAGTGAGGGGATATGTGGTTGGTAGGGCATCATGTTGTCTTACGCGAGCCACGGGAAGGAAACCTGGATAGGGATAGGACTCAGACGTGTTCAGAATTGTTTGCTCGCGACTCTTGGGGGACTTAGGTTCTCCAAGTACTGCCATATTCTGAGACTTTGTGGCTTGGTAGTATGGTTGGTATACCAACTTCAGATGACGATCCGGGGATGCGCTGTAGGGTGGCAACCCGAGAGACAAGTATTGGATTTTTCCTTATATATATTATGGCATGCGGGCCTTGGCCTGATGAGGAGACAACATTATGGCATGCAGACTTAGGTCTGATGAGGAGCCAATAAAAACTCAAGGTTTAGGCCTATGAGTAAAGGAAAGTCCAAAAGTCGAGAGCAAATAATGCCTGGAGCGTCAGTCTATCGCCTAGAGGTGACCTTTCGTAGATCGGTTGGAGGAGTGTGGACCGTGGAGACGGTTTCACGGGAGCCCTTGGCTGATGGTTGTTTGAGATTCGAGGACGAATCTATATTGGTGGGGGAGAATTGTAACGCCCGCGAACCAAAACAGTGCGTTTTGGGGGAGGGTGTCGATCAACACCAAGGGGGGGTGTCGGTCGACACCAATAATTTCTGGTTCGACCAGATTTAAAAGGGGGAAAACGACCTAGGGTCGTGTTTTTGTTGTTTTACGCCGTTTGAGAGTGGGAGGAAGAGGTGAAAATAGTTCCTAAAGGTTCTTGAGAGAGTTTGTCAGATTTCAAGGTGTTTTTGGTGAGATTTTGCTGTGGGAGTGAAGATCCAGGGCCAAGAACGTGTTAGAAGGTTTCTGGGAGTGTAGGATTCGTTGTTGTTGGTCCAAATCTTCCTACAAAGAGGTGAGTGCATGACCATGGCTAATCTAAGCCTTTGATTTCCTTGTTCTTGCTTGTGTGTTGTTGTTTTGTGTATTTTCTTGCTGGGGATTTGTTGCTACAGGTTTTTAAGGATGTTTTGGCTTGGCTTTTGAGTATTGGACGATTTGGAAGAGGTTGGGAAGCGAGATTCGACTCTCGGCTTCAAGCGGATCGTGGTTGCAGAGGGAGTGTCGATCGACACCACTTGGTGTCGGTCGACAACAGCAAATTGGGCATCGATCGACACTGTGGGGTAGTGTCGGTCGACACCAAGGCCAGTGTCGGTCGACACTTGGCTGGTGTCGGTCGACACCTCCCTTCCAGCGAGACAATGTTTAATTTCCTGGTTTGTATGTTTTGTTTGTTGTTTGTTTGGAACATTGGAATCACTGTTGCTTGTGTGTGTAGCCTAGTAGATGGGAGGATTGCCTCACTGAGTGTTTATCAAATACTCATGCATCTCAATATGTGTTTGTGGTGCAGGTAAAGGCAAAGTGTGATCGTGGAATCAAGGCGATGAAGAGGAGGATGTTCTAGGGACTCGATTGGGTGTTGTCTTGCGTTGCTAGGTTGCTAGAGTTGGGTCTTTAGAAACATTTTTAGGTTGTCGGTTTCATGTTTCCTGATGATTGATTATTGGATTGTTGTTATGGATTATTATTGGTTATTTTGTTATTGGTATTGTTATTTCCGCTGTTGGTTGTGGTTGTGGATAGGTGGCTAGTGGGTATGGGACCACTAGTTGTAGTTATTTATTATTATTAATTATTATTTATTATTAAAAAAAACCGGGTTGGGTCGTTTCATTCCTATACAATATTGCATCAATCTCTTCTTCATTATCGGCTTTAGACAACTTTAACTCTATCTCCATTGGTGTAAGAACCGAGTTGCAGTTGGACATCCTTGTTTCCTCGAGAATCTTGTGAGCATACCGAGCTTGACTTAGTGTTATCCCATCTTGGTGTTGACAAACTTGCATTCCGTGATAATATGTCAATCTCCCAAGATCACTTATTTCAAATTTAGTAGCCATCTCCTCCTTAAATTTGTTAATCACAATTAAGCTTGTTCTTGTGACAAACAAACTATCAACATAGACTCCTATAATTAAGAGATCTTTACTGGCATTATTCCAATACATAGAAGGTTCTTTCGAACATTTCACTAACTGTAACTCCTCCAGAATATGATTCAGCTTATTATTTCATGCTCTAGGCGCCTGCCTTAAGCCGTATAAGGCTTTGTTAAGCTTGTAGACTTTTCCTTCACTTCCTTTTCTCTCAAATCCTTCAGGTTGACTAACATAAACAGTCTCCTTGAGTTCTCCATGAAGAAAGGCTGTCTTTACGTCAAGATGATGGATTTCCCATCTGATAACAGGTTTTTCACCCAGGGTATCAATTACCTATGCAGTTGTAGTACAAAGGGTTATCAATCCAAATGGTTGTTTATACTAGCAGGAAGGATGTAATCAGAACAATGCAAGTCAAGCCAAGCAATAATGGGGTTTTGTCTAACAATCTTAAAATAATAAAAGAAAAAAATATAAACAAGGAACCACACGACCTAAGCACTCGATGCAAGCATTCGAGTACAGGATCGGGTGGGGTGATCGAGTAAGCAAATAAGGTATGAACAACTCGAGGGGTTACTCGAAGCAGGTGATCGTGTACCTGTTCGGGTAAGGGATCGAGTGATGAATAGAAATGCAAACAATTAAAATACGAAAGCTTCTAAGGATGGGGTAATCGAATCCTAAGTATTCCTAACCAGTACAGATGTCTTACATGCCTCAAGCAAATATTTCCTAAACAATGAATCTCTAAAATCATGTTAAAACACTCTCGTGATAGAAACAATCAACCTTGATCACTCCCCTACCCAACTCTCGTTGGAAAAACATGACCAAGCATGCATTAAGATCCGATTCATTATTGTCAGTAAACCCCTTACTCATCTAATCTCTTAGGCTAAGTGAGTAAACCTCTAGCATTGATTGATTCAATCATCTCATCTACACCTCTCAGTGGTAAAACACCTTAGATCTAATCTCACCCTCTCGGTTTGTTGACAGCATTAAGAACACCAATCTAGAAGGAAATCTATTAAACATATACAATCGACTAAGACATCCTAACCGATCAAGAACACAAAATCATCTATCCCATCCCTATAAACTTTACTACACTACTCGGAAGTCATAGCAGGAAACATCAAAGCAAATATAAACGAAAATTGCATTATATTAAAGTAGAGGGATAAGAGTACAAGATAAAAATCTAAAGAAATGATAAAAAATTATGAAATAAAATCTAAAACAAAAGGGAAAAATGTTTGAGTCACTCAGTTCTCTCACAGAAGTTCTCGCTCTCTGGTTTGACGGTCTGCCGCGTGCTCGTTTGCGAGGAAGGAGAGGAGGGGTTTACATATGGAAACCCCTTTGACCTAGCTTCCCAGACCTGCCCGAGGGTCTACTCGATGGGGTACACGAGGATGAGGTCAAGTTAGTCCTCAGGTAAATCTTCGGGTTGGTCTTCATGCTCCTGGATCCTTATTGATCGTGTTGGGGTTCAGACTCGTTCTTCCAGCTCGATGGCTCCTTTGGGTACATCTTCGGGTTTGTCCTTGTTTTTCCCCATTTTAGACTCTTAAGCACCTGTTTTCATCCAAAATATGCAAATGCAAAAATGCAACACCCTAAATGGCCTAAAAGTGAATTCCTATAGTTAATGACCTAAAAATGCTAAGTAAAGAGTATGAATAATGCAAAATATGGACAAAAAGGGATGCTAAAAACATGTAAATTAGAGAGTTATCACCATCCACGTGAAGCTGCAAGATCAATTAGTAGTCTTATTGTCTCGATCCTAGCAACTGGTGCAAAAACTTCTTCAAAGTCAACTCCATATTTTTGCACATATCCTTTTGCTACTAGCCGAGCTTTGTATTTGTTGATACTCCCATCTGAATTTCTCTTTAGCTTGAATAACCATTTTAAACCAATTGGTTTTGCTCCTATGGGTAAGTCAACAAGATCCCAAGTTCTTAGCTTCTCTATTGATCCCATTTCATCTTCACAAGCTCTAATCCACTCCTCAGACTCCCTAGCTTCATAAAAACTTTTAGGCAGTTATTGTGACATAAAATCAAGAACTCACCTTCTTCTTCAGCAAGTAAAATGTAATCTTCAAGATATCTCGGCTTAACTTTCACTTGTTTTGACCTTTGTAACTCCAACTCTGACGGACCTGCAGGTTGGTTTATTTTGGTAACTGCAGGTTGGTGTGGCTCGAGTTTAACTGCTCGTTTATGTGTCGTAGTATTGTCACCAGTCTCTGCTTCCCTCAAACTTTCCTCATCTTCAATATTCTGATCCCTCTCATTAGCTTCATCATTTTCTTGAAGACCATGGTTTCCAAAACCATGAAAGTTGACCTTAAAACTCTCATCACTTCCTTCTGTAGAGCTGTCTTGAGACCAATGCTATCCTTTTGTTTTATCAAACACAACATCACAACTAACAACAATTCTTTTTGTCTGTGGATCTAACAATCGATACGCCTAAGACCTTGGTTCTGTTCCCAAGTGAACAAATATACAAGTTTTATCATCTAGATTCTTTAGATTAGGCTTCTCAACCTTTGCGTAACCAATGCAATCAAAGATCCTTATATGTTGAACTGTTGGCTTTTTATCTCGAAAACACTCATATGGAATCTTATCCTTCAAAGCTAGAGTGGCTATTCTGTTGATAAGGTATGTAGAGTGTCTAATAGCTTCTCCCCAAAGATAGTTTTGCATATGCATATGTTTCAAGATACTTCTAGCCATTCCCATCAGAGTTCTATTTCGCCTTTCAACAACACCATTATGTTGTGGAGTATATGGAGCTATCAAGTGTCTTTTTATGCTAGAAGCTTCACAAAAAGAGTTAAACTCCTGGGATACAAACTTTCCACCTTTATATGTTATGAAGATTTGAATTGTTTCCCCAACTTTTTTCTCCACTACAGCTTTGAACTTCTGAAATTTTTGAAAGGATTCTCCTTTCTCCCTTAGTAGCATAGTCCACATATATCTTGAGAAGTCATCGATGATCACAAATACATACCTATTTCCAGCTAATGTGCTTGGTGTTATTGGTCCACAAAGGTCGCCATGTAAGAGCTCTAACTCTCTTGTTGCTCGAAATGTAGTTTCCTGAGGGAACTCATGCCTAATTTGCTTCCCAAGCAAACATGAACTACAAACTTCCTTTTTTTACTGAGAACTTTGGTGCTCCTAGAACTAGATCTTTACCTAACATTGATCCTAAGGTTGCATAATTAACATGCCCCATTCTCGCATGCCATTTACCTGATTCACTTATCTCAGTAAGGTATAGGCAATCATTATCTCGTAACCCCATCTGAACTTTGTATAGCCGATTCCTAGACTTTTCTGTTTTTGACAAGAAGATTTCCATCTTGATCTCCCATTATCAAGTACTTATCTCTCAAGCGTATATCACAACCAGATTCTGTAGCTTGGCCAAGACTACTAATATTGCTTCTTGAATCAGGAATGAAGTAAACATCAGTCATCTCCCTTTGCTTCCCATTCTGATCAATAAAAGCAATTGTTCCTTTTCCCATTATAGCAACTCGTGAATCGTCTCCAAAGCGAACCTTTCCAGTAACAGACAGATCAAACTTGTCAAAGTTTCTTCTATCTCCGGTCATATGGTTGTTGGCACCATTATCAAGGTACCAAGTGCTATCCCCATCTGTACTAGTCTCGAACTCACTTGGCACAACACATTTCTCATTAAAATAGACCACTTCGTGCATTAGAAGTTAGTCTGCATCCTGTGTGTCCTTGTTGTCAGCTTCTAGTGTCTCTTGTAACTTGAGTAGTCGATCTGGACAATGTGAAGCAAAGTGTCCAGTTTGGTCACCTAAAACAAGTAACTTGTGACATATCTCTTCCTCCAAAAGGTCCTCTTCCTCGTCCTCTATAACCAAACCTACCTCCATGACCTCTTCCTTTGTAACCTCCAAAGTCTCCACTGTATTCCCTGTATTGTTGGTTTACTTGTTGGTTTGCCTGTTGATTTGTATTTGCATACATGATTACTCTCTAATTTACACTTTCTTAGGCATCTTTTTATCCATGTTTTGCATTTTATATAGCCTAACCTTTGCATTTTTAGGTCCTTAACCTTAGAAATTTGCATTAAGGTTATTTTGGGTGCTTCATTGTTACATTTGTGCATTTTGGATGAAAACATGTGCTTTGGAGCCTAAAAAGAGCAAGAATGAGGTGAAACCCGAGCATGTACCCGATGGAGTGATCGTGCGAGAAGAACAGTCCAAACCATAACCTGATCAAAGAGGACTTGGACGCATGAAAAACAACTCGAAGCCCTACCCGAAGATCTACCCGACCCGAACCGGGTGCCGAACCTCGTGCAGACCTTCGAGCAGAGCTGGGCAGCTAGGTCAAAGGGGTTTCCATATATAAATCCCCTCCTTATTTTCTCGCCGAGGAAGCCGCAGACACTCATGACCCCAAACAGCGAGAGCTACTGAGAGAGAGAGAAAGAGCGATTTACACTTTTCAAGCTTTGTTAGGATTTGATTTTTACTTCTTTTAACTACTCTTTCATTTGCGATTCTGTAATTTTTATTACTTCAGTCTCCCTTTTAATTCAATGCAATTCTCATTCGTTTGTGTTTTTATATCGTTTACTATGAGATCTGAGTAGTGAATCAAAGTTTCTAGGGATGGGATAGGCGAGTATGTGTTCTTGATCGATTAGGAGATTTTAGCTTGATTATTTTTATGAAAATTCCTTTCTAGATTAGTATGTTTAATGCTAGTTTCAGACCGAGAGGTTGAGATTAGATCTAGGGTGTTTTGCCATCGAGAGATGTTTGTTGAAATGCTTGAACCAACTAATGCTAGAGATTTACTCACTTAGCCTAAGAGATTAGATGTGTAAGGAGTTTGTTGACAATAATGAATCGGATTTTAATGCCTGCTTAGTCATGTTTCTCCAACGAGAGTTGGGTAAGGAAGTGTTTAAGGTTGATTGTTTCTACTACGAGAGTGGATTTACAAGGTTTAGAGATTCATTATCAAGGGAATATATTGCTTTAAGCATGTGAGACATCCCAAATTGATCAGGAGCACTTATGAGTCGATTACCCTATCTTTAGGATCTTTCGTATTTGATAATTTAAATTTTTATCTATAACTCGACCAGGTTTGTAAACACTTTGAATCTATTTTCCTGTTTTTCATCTCACTTGTTTAATCCTTTGTGTGTCCTACGACTTCACCAACTGTACAAAAAGTAAGATTTTTACCATTGCTTGTGAACCGATTCAACTTGGGGGTCACAAGTTATTCAGCTTTTGACTCTTTTTTTGTTTTGTTTACAGTTACAATTTAGGGTTTGCTTATCTCTATGTGATTGCTATGTGCTTATAGGGTTAATGGCAGATTGTGGCTTCTCATAATTCGTTTTTTTCATATGAGCATATGCTTATGGAGAGGATAACGTGGAACATGTCTTTTTCATATATTCAAAGTGAACTAGTGGCTGTTCATTGGATTGTTTCAAGGGAAAGTGAGCAGAAGAAAGGCTTGGATGGGTTACATGTACATGTAAAGTTTGTCTCTGTTCTTGTTCTTTGTAATGTTAGTTTTATTTTGTTTAAGACTTGGTGGCACTTCATGTTATGTAAGGCTTATCTTGGTTAATATAATATTAAAGTTATGTATGTGGATTATTTTTTGAAATACAAAAATATAAAATCTAATTTAATAAATTTTGAAAAAAAAATACTACCATATTATATAAAATAGCATTAATTTTGTGTTACTATGATATAGCTATCGTAGAAGCTCATAACATAGCGTGTAAAATGACTTATGACATTATTTTAAAAAATTAGAAAAGCGCCATAACATAGCATTTTGGCACTGCTATGGTAGAAGACTTTACCATAGCATATGTATGGTACCTACGATAACAGTGGCCTAACATAGTGTTTGTGAAAAAGCTACGAATAACGTATTATAGCACTTCTCTACTACTATCAATGTAGAGATTTATTGTAGTGCAACTACCCGGTAAATCTGTTTGGAACCCGAACGATTATGCTACTGCACAAGCAATTTTTGTTGATGATGTAGATGATTACCTCACTGAGGACAGTGACGATCAAGGTGGGGAGAATATGGATAGCAGTCAGTTCTACGAGCAACACTCCTACCTATCCAAGTACCAAGCCGATCACCCACACGATCATCCCGATCCTGCTGACGATCGAGTATCAACTTGGAAATCGCAGACTGACGCACAACCCGAGACTGAACCCGATACACTACCATCAGGCAGATGATGATCAGATTAACCATCGGGCAGACGTCCAGATGACAGATCGATCACAACCTCCTGCAATTGAGGAAGGGGAATTGAAGGAAATATTCAAAGCAGCTCTAGACATTCAATTAGAAGCACTTGCAGAGCGTATATCTAACCGGAACCCCCCCCCCCCTCCTAAGCTCTTGCCACCGCACGCTCTTAAAGAGGAAATTATCAAAGGGACAGCTTAGTGGGAGATAGCAGCAAAGGAAGCTGTTAAAGAAATTAGGAATGCAATCCTAATGAGTGGAGTATGTTTAGATCTAGAACTGAAGATCCTTGAGAAACTGAAGGACCCCGGATCTTTCACACTGCCATGTTCAATAGGCCTTCGGATCTTCACCAATTGCTTGTGAGATTTAGGAGCTTCAGTTAGTATCATGCCACTTTCAGTTGCCAACAAAATGGGTTTTAGCAATTTTAAACCAAGCAGCCTATATTTGGTCCTAGCTGATAGGACCATTAGGCATAAGCATGGTATTCTGGAAAACTTGCCTCTCAGGATCGGAAGAGTGGAGATTCGCACCGATTTCATGATCCTTGACATAGATAAGGAACCCGACGATACACTAATCCTATGGTATCTTTCTATTTCTTCTCATTTAAATTTAAGACACATTCACCATTTTATTTTTGGTTTTGTTTGGAATTCACAATAGTTTTAGATTTCTTTACAATAATTTACAATAGTTTTAGGTTTTGTTTTGGGAACCCGAGTGAAACTAGGATTTTTGTATGTCTATCATAGTAGGTTCAATTAACCTTATGTAGTTGTAGTAATTATGGTGCCAATCCAAATGGGATGATGCTACCACTTAAGATGCAATTAAAAAATTACAAGTCAAGCCAATTCAAAAAATGATCAAAATGCGAAACGGAATTGAGCTACAGAGCTAGAATCGAGAATGCATGACAAGAAGCAAACATGAGTAAAAGCAGAAACGAGTCTAAGCAAGAACTAAATAGCAAGAACGGAAAGAGTCTCAGGAATGCAATTAACAATCAGAAAGATAGAAGTCCTAAGGATGGGAGTAATTGATGTCGGCGGAGTCTCCTAGTCTACAGAGTGTTTAACATGCCACAAGCAAACTATCCCTAGACAATGAACATCATAACTTAGCTAATCCAATCTCTTGGCATAAGCTACTCAAACTCGAACAATTCCAAACCTAGCTCTCGCTAGAGAAAAATGGTCAAGCAGGCATGACGAAACAGTTCCTTCACGTCAACAAACAACCTAGACAACTAATCTCTTAGGCTAGGAATGTAGGTCTCTGTCACTAGTTGGTCAGACATTTCATCAAACACCTTTTAGGTGTGGAAGTGTCTAAGACTCTTTCCATTAAAAAAGTTGCATTCCTGAGTCTCAGGTTTTTCAAAAAGTTGAAAGGAAAAACAAAGAACAAAAGATATGCGGCAGGATCAATTGTTGAATCATATATCAATGACGAGATTGCTTATTTCTCTGAGCATTACTTTGCTGCGAATATACAAACAAAATCAAGGTGAGCAATTAAGATTAAATATTTTTAATGGGATATGTTAATGACATTAATTACTTTTTAATAATTTGGCCAGGTTAACAAGATTTGATGAAGGCGAAGCCTTTGAATATCATGTCTCTGGAGTACCCTCTATATTTACTCAAGTTGGCCGTCCCAGTGGAGAAATGAATGAAATATGGCTTTCCGATGATGACTAACGTTGCGTACACTCATATGTTTTACGGATTTGTGACTATTTTCAGCCTATTGAGAGGTATATAAGTTACATGTCACAAATTACTTATATTTTAATATTCCACTATCTTTTCTCATATACATTTGTGGTGATCTTATCTTTCTATATATAGTATGTTCGAGGATTTTATTTTGGCAAAATATCCAGGACTTACCGAAAAAGAACTCTCTGCGAAAAGAGTTGACGAATATCATTTATAGGTTAAACAATATGTATGTTTACACTCATATTCATGATATACATATTTTACTTATTGTTATTATTTAACATATCTATATGTATGCAGGTTACTTATTGGAACGCCTCCAATCTATTTCCTACCAGGGTTCAAGAGATTGTGCATGGACCTTTGAACAAGGCTAAAACATGGCCAATGTATTTTACAAGAGGTTATTTGTTTCATACAGAGAATCACGGTGCTTGACGAAAGACATGTAACTATGGGGTCTCTGTTAGGTGAAAATTATGCGGATGTTTCTGATGCTGCAGATTTCTACGGGACATTAACTGATATCATATAACTTGAGTATGAGGGGATGGTCAATTTGAAGATCACACTTTTTAAGTGAAAGTGGTATGACCCTGTTATTGGTAGAGGTACTCGAAGGAGTAATGGTGGCGTTGTAGATGTTCTTTCATCCAGAAAGTACAATAAATACGAACCATTTATTCTAGGTACGTATATAAATACACATTAATTATATATTGTCACTATCACATTTATGTATAATATGTGTACATGTTGATTGCAAACAACATCTCAAGCACATCAAGTTTGTTATATTTCGTACCCATACATAAAGAAACCGAAGCATTTGTGGCTCAATGTTAAAAGTGAATCCGAGGGGAAACATTTCTGGAGAACCGACTCTTTTGCAGACAGAAAATGATGATTCTGTTTTGATGACTACAATTGAAGATGTCGTAGTAGACAATTTAGAAGGAGGGGTCCCAATAAATCTCGATTACGATGTTGAAGATGCGGAACCTGAAAATGAATTTATGTGTAATTTATCGTCTTCAGATGATGAAGAAGAAGATGACGAAGAACCCTGATGAATATATATATATATATATATATGTATATAAACTATGTAATATATATTATGTACTTTAATAAAACCAAAGCTTTGGGTTTCCGAAACTAAATTTAGATTATATTTTTTTAAGTTATCTATATCTTATTGACTGATATATTATTCTATTCTTTTATTTATTTTATGCAATAAACATAACATTTTTTTGTGAAAAAAAAAAAAGAAAAAAAAAATAAAATTGGGGTTACTCAAACCTGGGTCTCAAGACTCTAATCAGACTACATTAACCATATGAACCACTTTCTCTTATTAACACCAAAACGTATAAGTTATATTGTGTAAAACCAGAATTATAATTAGGCCAAAAGAAATTTGGGCCAAAAACCAATTCCCGCCTAAAACCAATTTTTATCTACTTCTTCCTTCTTTCTTCGATCTTCTCCTTCTTCGAGCTTCTATCTAAACCTAAACCTAAACGCCGATGCATCCATCTCCTTCTTCGATCTAAACCTAAACCTAAACGCCGACTCACCCATCTCCTTCTTTGATCTTCTCCTTCTTTGATCTAAACTTAAACCTAAACGCCGACTCACCCATCTCCTTCTTCGATCCGTCTTTTTCTCATGTCGTCGAATCCTGCGGTTAAGAAGACCAAAAAGAGAAAGGTTGCAGCCGTTAGACGAACCAACCCTATTCCATCTCAGTACAACTTCACGCCGGCAGCTCCAATTCCTCTGCTGCACACGACCCAAGAGGAACAACGTGTTATCCCCCAACAGACAGCACCCCATTTCCGGAACTTCCCACTGCCACAGACGCTTTAACAGAACTCCGTCAATTGAGTTCCTGAGCCGCATTTTTTGACACCTGAAGTTCAGAACAATCCACCGGAGGATCATCTGCTGTCTCCACCTCAGCACTCTCAGGGTCATAGTCAACCATCTTCTCAAAGTAACAACTATGAGCCTCAACTTCAGGATGACATGATGTAATCTCTAACTGCCCTGCTTACGATGCCTGGTCGTGAGATGTTTACGACCGTTCTCTCTCCCAAACAGTTGGAGAACACGACTTGGTTAGTTTTTTAGACTTTGTAAAAAAAAAAATTGATGTGTTTTTCTTCTTTTTAGACTTCCATTGGTATTGCAATTGGAACTGAGGCTTCTCAGTTAATTAAATCAAAGTTTTTTTTAATTTTCTAGGGATTTCTCGGATAATTTCCTTTGAATTGTGTGTAATTCGATTGTTTGATTCGGTTAATTAAAACAAACCTTTGGTTCTCATAGTATTAGACTTTGTTTGATAATGAAAGATGCCACAGAATCTCTTTCGCATACACGGATTGATTGTTTTTTTTTTTTTTGCGTACACGTATTCAATTGTCTGAGTTGTTGTATATATTGTATTAGTTTAGACAACACTTATCAAGTTTATATTAGTTTAGACATCACTTATCAAGTTTGTATTAGTTTCAGTGATTTGTTGTCTCAATGCTTACTAACTTTTTTTACATGTGTGGAGGTTTGATCAGGACAAAAAAGGCCAACTTGTTTGGAAGATTACCAAGATTTTTACAAACAAATTCGATGGTCCATATTATACTTGGACTTTTGTGCCTCTCGATAGAAAAGATAGATACTTCATGGGGTTTGCGGTAACAATGGTGTAATGTAACTTGTTTTCTACATGTGTTATTATGTGTTATTGCTTGCTTCCACTAACATAATTCCTTCTCTCTTTGTTTTGTAGAAAACTCACACCTGGGATCCTTTGATAACAACAACCGTTGAAAAACATTTCAACACCATCTGTAACCGGCGGATGAAGGGCATGGTTAGCGATGCAAGGACTAGTCGAGTTAGACCTACATGAATTAACGATACTCTCTGGCAAGAGATGGTTGATAACTGGGATACTGAAGAACAATAGCAAAGGAGTGTCACCTACTCCAATTGTCGTATGTCTGACTGTAATGGTCTTGGTCCTCGTCTTGGTCCTCACATACACTTAGCAGGCCCTAAGTCATATAAGGAAATCCAAGATGATCTGGTACTAAGTCATTTCTAATTTCTGTAATACATTTATCTCATTTCTAACTTTAAACACTTTCATAACCATTCTTATTTGTAAGATTGCAGGAAGAGGAACTGGGAAGAGAGATTAGTATGGGTGACGTTTTTTACAAAACACATACCAAGCTAGATGGTTCTTATGTTGATGGGAAGGCAGAGAAAATCCATCAAGCTTATCAGAAGAAGTTACAAGAGAAGTTGGATGAGCTCGAGAAAGATTAATGTATTTCAGATGGTACTTCACACCTTCGGGAGCTCACCAGTGATGAATGTACTGCCATCTTTCTTGAGGTAAATTAACATTTATAAAATATACAGATTTATAGTCGATCATGCATTTGTTATGCTCTTTATTTACTGTTTTTTCTCTTTCTTTTCACAGTGCACTGAGAAGGATTCACGAGGAACTCCTTATGGAGTTGGAAGCCTCAAAGATACTCTTGGCAAGGGCAAGCAACCATACCAAACCGAAGCGTTTCTTACATTGCAAGAGCAACTGAAGGAAGCCCAACGTCAAATCGAAGCTCAGGCTACTCTCAATGCTGAAGCTGTTGCTATAGAAAAAGAGACTGCTCTCCTTGTGGCTGAGCAAAAGAACGAGATCAAGCACTTGTCCTTGATGGCTAATTTTATTCGCAAGACTAATCCAGCCTTCCTGGATTTTATGGCCTCTGAAACAGCTGAGGAGGATCTTGTCTCAAACAATCTTCCATCAACAGCTCCATGATCCTGTCTCTTTCTTTCTTTGCTTTTGGTTTGAACTCTATTTTGGACTTGTGTATATTGTGGTTTTCCTTTGATGGTGGACTTGTTTAAATTCTGATTTCAATTCGATTTTGAACTTGTTTATAATGTCGTTTCATTTGATTTTCGACTTGTATATATTATAGTTTTGCACTTTGGTATTAATTGGTTTGTTCTCCATTTTCATGAAACGAATAAAATGAGGATTGAAAAACGAAAAAACCAGTACAATATATTATTTTACAAAACAGGGTAGTCGCTTATTAGACGTTAAATTAGTCGTTATATAGACGGAAAATAGTCGCAGGTATTAAACGACTAATGTATGACTAAAGTATTCGAAGTTTTATTAAGGTCAATCAGTTGTAGATTAGTAGTTAATTAGTCGTTAAATTTTACGACTATTTAGCGACTGTTGCCTATATAAACGTAAAATTGTCGTTAATTAGTTACCAATTTTAGTAACTAATTAACGTTTATGCGACAAAAATGTCACGACAACGTTATATAATCGTAATATTGTCGCTAAATTATGACCATTTAATGACTATCTTGTTTAGCGACTAAGTATCAGCTACACCAATGTTTTGTCACTAAATAGTCGTAGAAAACCATTTAACAACTATTTAAGGACTAATCATGCAGTAGTCATTGCCCTGTTTTCTTGTAGTGTCTATTAATCAGGAAAGCAGCTGCATAAACACATTCTGGCCAGTAAACATTTAAAAGATGTTGAAAATATATGATTGAAAATATAAAAATCTTGCAACATTTAAAAGATGTTGATGTTATCTTTCAACAACAAAATTCTGTTGAGGAGTATAAGCACAAGAATGATAATAAAAACTACCAACTTTTGCAAGTACTTTTCTGAATTGAAGTTGTGGAGCATTAACAGATCTGAATCTATTCATGATATTTCAGGTTATGGGTCAAATCCAATTTTTTAACTATTTCATTTACAGTTATTTAATATTATTTCTCATAATCTAATTATCATTATTTTTTCATCAAAATTCGGTTTATAAACCATTATTAATCAAATTAAACTTATCACAAATCATTTTTTACGAAAAAGCGAAGATACAGGGATTTCAGTTTACAAATGATGAAGAATTTGATTTCCAAGTTCGATTAAGAAATAACAGTTTATTGGTAAATTCTACAGTTCATGTTTAACTTAATATTTTTAAAGAATATAGTAAATATTTAACATATAAAAACTTACCAAAAATACTTTAATTTATTTTTTTAAATAAATATATTGAAACTATTTATAGCAGACGACATGTTAAATTAAATGTAATGAGTTATAATTTTATAACGAACTAAGGTCTAAATGTGAAATGTTAAGATTTATAATAATACTGTTTTAAAACTAATAAAACATATAAAAATATATTTTAACTTAAGAAAATATACAAAATAATTGTACAAGATTTTCCATATCATTTAATGGCTAGTCGGTGTTTAATGGTGGAGTATATTCGCTAGTCAATGTTCAACGATAGTATATACGCCTTTTATCGGAACAAATTTATTGAATATCAATAATATAACAATTACAACATCTTATATAAACAATTGAAAGTGTTTTTTTTTTTAATTCACACTAGTAAAGAGACAAGGTATTTTTTAGATGTGTTACAAATATATTACATTTTAGTTTTAACTTCATACTCTATAAGTTATGTGAGTTCATGTTGTAATAAATTGGCCATCATCAGATGATCGGCGGATCCACATTTCAAATATCACCAATGAGATGTATGCCCAAAAATCTCTCTTTATATATAAATGAGTTACAGGTAATTCATCTAGATGATTCTAATTACAAATCTTTGTTATTCAGCATAGGTTTTGATTTCTTTTATGCTTTTTGCAGTTGCACTTGTTCGTGTTTATGTTTCTATTATTTTTATTTTAGTTTCAAATATATTTTTTAAATCAAAAATTTTAATTAAATTATTCTTACATGAATATAACTAATACTTTATTTTTGTTTTGCTTTTTCAGTTACAATTTATAAAACTATTAATTTTTTTTTTCAAATACAAAATATAACACTATATATAACATATCTAATGGGTTGGCATGTTGTGGTCCAATGGTTGACTAAAAAATATATACATAATGTTGTGGCAGATAATCTCTCTAAATTTTGTTTGTATAGAGATTTTTCCTCTGCTTCTGTAAATCCTCCATCGAGTCTTTTACACTTGATGTTGCACGAAATTGAGAAATAATAAAATTTATTAGACGAAAAAATGAATATTAAACTATATGAAGAATACATTTATCGTAATATTAAAATTATGAAGAATTATGAAATAATAATAGTATTAAACTAAATAAAGAATTGTCAGTAGTTGTTAAATTAATGTTTAGAAATTTAACCGTTGTTGTTAAGTGGCTTAGATTTTATGTCATATGTGACTGAGATTTATGTCGTAACTAACATAATTTTTGACTAATTCTTATTTTGGAAATAAGCTATATGAGTCAACATTTTATCATGAATAATTAGATAATTTCATTTTGATAAAAATATACATATTTCTAAATATGTGAATTTTAGAATTTTCTAAATAAATTTAACAATATATATATATATATATATATATATATATATTTTCTATAAATGTAATGATAGAACATTGACTCATATAGTTTATTCCAAAAACAGGCCAATAAGTAGTCAAGAAAAAAGTAGTAGTCAAAAATTAAGTCGATTACATATTTGACTAAGTTCTTGAAACTGAATATTTTTCAATTATGAAATAAATTCTCAGTCAAATATGATCTCTAAATCAGTTTACAATTAAGATCGAATTTCCAAATATTAATCTGATAAGAATTTGACCAATTTTCAAGCAAATTTTTACTAATATTTTTCAATCTATAAAAACCTCAGTCGCACTCAGAAAAAAATAAATCTATTCCTTGCTAACGGAAACAAACACAAACAAATTAAAATTGCAAATTTGTCTTCTTTTTTGTGATTAAACTTTTTTCTGTCTCTAACATGAGTTCCAGAAACTCCAATACAAAACAAAATGGGATTGATGTTGTGAAGCCGTGTCTTAACGGCGAGGGATCCTCATCAACCTCGTTGATGCAACAAACAAACATAGATGTTCAGCATAAAGCAAAGATGGAAGAACTCTACAAAGTCTACAACAGTCTCGTAGATAAGGCTAATGCTGAGAAAAATAAAGGGATAGCCATGGCAAAGGCGATCAAAGAAGAGAGCGAAGCTTGGTGGAAAGTCGATCCGATGACTGTTAAGGATACGGAAGTTCTTAAGCAGTTGTTAGAGAAGTATCAAAACCTCTACGAGAAACTGGGTGAGGAGGTTGTTGCAAGGAACCATAGAAAAAATAATCCGTAGATTTTAAATAGTGGACCATTTGTTTCATTCAAAAACCCTAAATTTGATGTACTTTCAAATTTTAAAGAATGATCCCATTATCATTTTCACTAGTCCGAAAAAGATATTTTATCGTATATTATTTTATGAATATTTACTCTTTTCTAAAACCTCTTATTTCTAAATAAATTCCTAAAGTGGAAGAGATCATTGAGTAACAATGTCCTTCAAATTTGTTAATATGTTTCGTTAAATATTTTATCACTTATGCTTAACGAATCGTTAAAGAACAATGCCTAAGTTTATCTATGAGATAATTGCATGCTAGCTATATTACTTATGATTATAACAACGATTTAAATGGGGTTTTGTATTAGTTATTTATTATATATCTATATTAATATATTTGAAGTATATTTTGCAATCTATCTTTTTAGTTTTACTTTACAAAGTTAATCTCTAAATAATTTCACAAAATACAATTACAATATGGCTATAAAATAAAAAAAAATCAATTCCTAAAATATCTCTATTAAATTGATTCCTATTTCTCTAAATTTATTTTTGGTTTATATTTATATAATATTTATATTTAACATAATTTTCCTAAAATAAATCTACAATAAATTTCTGTTTTTCTTCAAAATTAAATTATCCCAAATTTTTCTAAAAAAAATGAAAAATCTAATACTCTATTACAAACTAAAATTAAATTTGACTGCAAAATATTTCAATTAAGAAAATGAAACTGATTTTATCTTCTACACTAAGATAAAAAAAAATTCATAATTTTGGTAATAAAATATAGTATAGGTTATGTCACCACAGATTAAATCCTAGTAAAGAATGATTTTCAAAGTTATTAGTTTTAATGATTACGACTGGGAAATCGATCAAAAATTTTGATAAAGTATTTTTTATGTTTTATAAATAGAGAAATACCCTCAAAATAGCACTAAAACTGACAATTACAGAACGCACTCTATAAATTTCTAAAATAAAATTATTTGTCATAATTATAATATTATAATATTTTTAATAATTTTTTGTTATGTTTTGGTTGCCTATATTACATTAATGGTAGAGTTTAATGTTTAAAATTTATGGTTTAATTTTAATACATGATGCTATTTTTGGAACTTAGAAACAAGACTGGTTTTTGTGTTATTTGTGTAAATTTCCCAATTTCTTATTATAAAATAAACTAGGTAGTAACCCGTGCTGTAGCATGGGACAAAATATTTTATTATAAATTTTGAATTCATAAATTGACTAAGAATTATATTAATCTGTGTGCTGTAGCATAGGTGCGTTATTTTCATGTAAATTTTTAAAAAATAAACCTAAACATATTTATTTTAGAACGCGAAACACGTCTCGTCCCATCTCATCCCCTCACACTCCAACTCATCTTCTCTCGCCTCGTCTCATCCCATCTCGTCTCGTCTCGTCCCGTATCCATCATAATTTTTTGTCTTATGTTCATTCTCGTTTAAATAATTACTCGTTAAACAATGTTTACTAAAATAAATTGGGTAAAAAATTTAGATGGGATACCTGAGTTCTTTTCAAAAACTGTAATATCCACGAACCGGAATCCCGGTTTAGTGGTTGCATCGGTCGACGCAATGCCGGTTTTGTGCGGACGAGTTTAAGTTAAACGCTGCGTTTTGGGTTTAGGAAAAACCTTTCATTTTGTCTCATTCGACGAGTGTGGCCGTTTTGAGAGAAAATAAGAGAGAAAAGAGTTCATATCGGTTCTTAAGCGTTTTTGGGAGATTATTGGAAGTTTGTGGCGTTTCCTGGTGAGATCTGAGGCTTAGAACGTTTTAGGAGCTTGCTAGGAGTGTAGATCTTGGGTTTTAGAGTCAGAATCGTTCTTCACAAAGGTAAGTGCATGACCATGACTTATCTAAGCTGGAGATTTCTCTGATCTGCTTGTTTATGTGTTGTTTGGCTTGTTAGAATGTTATTTGGGACGTTAGGAAGCTTTCTTGTGGCCTGAGATCGAGTTTTGTGGTTGTAGGAACAAAGATCCGGCGAGAAGCTCCGGGGAAAAACAATGCTCGGCATTTGCATCGGTCGATCCACTTTGTGTGTCGGTCGATGCAAATGCGAGGTCGACACGTAAAACCTAGGGTTTTCGTGCTAAGTCGAGCATGCATCGGTCGATGCAAGTTTGTGTCGAGCGATGCAAGTTTGTGTCGGTCGATGCAACCCCATCTGGTGTCGTTCGATGCATGCTTGGTGTAACACCCGCGAACCGAAATCCTGATTTGGGGGATTGCATCGGTCGATGTAGAAGGTGCATCAATCAATGCAGGTTCAGTTTTCGGCGTTTTGACTTAAGTGAAACGCTGTGTTTTGGCCAAAGTCGATTCTTTTGTCTCATTAGTCGACTTTGGCCGTTTTTGAGAGAAAAAGAAAGAGAGAAAAGTTCCTTAAGTGTTCTTGAGTGTTCTTGGTGATTTATTGAGATTGGAAACTGTTTCTGTAGAGATTTGTAGCTGGGATCGTTGTAGGAGCTTCCTGGAGTTGTTTTCTTGTTGGTTTAAGGTTCAGATTCGTCTTGGCAAAGGTAAGTGCAGGACCATGGCTTATCTAAGCTAGAGCTTCTTTGATCTGCTTGTTTACGTGTTGTTAGGCTTGTTATATGGTTATTTGGGACGTTAGGAAGCTTTCTTGTGGCTTGGGATCGAGTTTTGTGGTTGCAGGAGCAAAGATCCGGCGAGAAGCTTTGGGGAACACGATGCTCGGCATGTTGCATCGGTCGATGCACTTTGTGCGTCGGTCGATGCAAGTGCGAGGACGGCGTGTAAAACCTAGGGTTTTCGTGTTATGTCGAGCATCCGTCGGTCGATGCATGTGTAACTTGCATCGGTCGATGCATCCCTTGTGTCGGTCGATGCATCCCCATGTGGTGTCGGTGGATGCAGAGTCTTGGTTTGTTATTTGTTGTTTGTTGATTTTTGGTTGATGGTTAGAGATGTCTCTATTGCTTGTGTGTATAGCCCAGTAGATGGGAGGATTGCCTTACTGAGTGTTTATAAAATACTCATGCATTACAATTTGTGTTTGTGGTGCAGGTAAAGGCAAAGTGTGATCGTGGAATCAAGACAATGAAGAGGAGGATGTTCTAGGAACTCGATTGGATGTTGTCTGGCATTGCTAGGTTGCTAGATTTGGGTCATTAGAAACATTGCTAGGTTGCTGGTTCCATGTTTTCTGATGATTTGGATATTGGTTTATGGTTATATTTGATTATTAGATATTTTATTATTGGAATATTATTAGTTATTGATATTGGTTATTTCCGCTGTTTGATTGTGGTTGTGGTTAGGTGGCTAATGGGTATGAGACCAGTAGTTGTAATATATTATTATTTATTATAAATTATTTTTTATTAAAAAAAAACGGGTCGGGTCGTTTCACTTGGTGTCGGTCGATGTAGAGTCCTGGTTTGTTATTGTTGATTGTTGATTGTTGGTTGATGGTTAGAGATGTCTCTATTGCTTTTGTGTATAGCCCAGTAGATGGGAGGATTGCCTTTGTGTTTATAAAATATTCATGCATTGCAAATTGTGTTTTTGGTGCAGGTAAAGGCAAAGTGTGATCGTGGAATCAAGGCAATGAAGAGGAGGATATTCTAGTAGCTCGCTTGGTTGTCTGGCTTCTGTTAGGTTGCTAGAGTGAGTCCTAGAATGTTGTTTAGGATTGCTGGTTCTCTGGTTTATGTTGATTGGATAATTAGTTTATGATTGGAATTATTATTGGTTATTTATTAGATATTGGTATTGTTTATGAATTCCGCTGTTTGGTGTGATTGTGGTAGGTGGCTAGTGGGTATGGGACCACTAGCTGTAGGGTATTTATTTATTTATTTTTATTATTATTATTTATTATTAAAAAAAATGGGTCAGGTCGTTTCAGTTTGGTACCAGAGTCATTACGGTTCTAGGTTTGGGTTCACTAGGCTTTGTGCTGTAGATACTGGGATTTGCATGCTTTGATGGATTATGTGAGTTATTCAATTGTGTGTGGCATGGAGTCCTAGAACATCCTCTTCGAGCCTACTGTGTGATTCCACGGTGAGTTTATGTTTCTGTGTTCTAATTTACATTGTATTGTTTGCTTAGGCTTCTGTTCATGGTAGTGCAGATGGTTAGAGACGATGTTGTTAATGGTCGTGGTCGTGGACGCGGATGTGGTCGTGGACGCGGATGTGGTCGTGGACGCGGACGTGGTCGTGGTAAGGGCAGAGTTCCAACGGTTAGTGAGACTGCGGACCAGAGTGTGACAGCTGAGGGTGTTGGCGAGTCGGAGGGTATCCAGGAGGATTCCATGAGTGTGGCCGGAGGGGGCGGTGTTGATGCTCCAGTGGCCGTTGATGCTAGGGTTCCGGGTGTGGAATTCCCAGCGGGTGGAGTCCCTGGTGTTGATCTTGCGGGCTTGTTAGCACAGTTGTTGGAGCGGTTGTCGGCAGTGGTACTGGCTCTGGCTCAGGTAGTGCCACCAGTGGTGGCGGAGGAGCAGCAGCCAGTGGCTGCGGATGCAGAAACTCATTCTCGTTATGTGTCTATGCTGAGAGAGATGCGTGGTATTTATACTGCATGGTTTTCGGGTGGTACGGATCCTACTGTTGCAGATGCGTGGAGGTTGAGTGTGGAACGTAACTTCCACACTCTGAGATGTCCTGAGGAGTTTTGGGTGGACATAGGGGTCCACAATTTGATTGGTGATGCTCAGGTGTGGTGGAGATCAGTGGCTGCTAGGAAGTGCATAGGGAGATGACTTGGGCTGACTTCGTGGAGGAATTCAACCGCAAGTACTTTCCGAGGGAGGCATTAGATCGGCTGGAGGTGCAGTTCCTTCAGTTATCGCAGGGGACACGGTTAGTGCGGGAGCTGGACTTGGAGTTCAGCCGATTTTTATCTTATGGGGGTCGTGCTATGGAGTCTGAGGAGGCCTGGATCATGAGGTTTATGAGGGCTCTTCGTGATGACTTGAGGGTCCATTGTAGAGGACAGAGTTATGCTACGCGTGCAGAGATGGTTGAGACTGCAGCAGAGATTGAGGAGGATATCCGAGTACAGTCAGTGACGGTTAGTTCAGCGGTGCAGCCTAGGAAGGCTCATCATCAGGAAGGTTCTAGCAAGGGCAGCAAGCCTGCGCAGGGAACCACGAGGAAGTGGGAGGCTACGTAGAGGCCGAGTGGTGCAGGATGCTTCGGTTGTGGGAGCATGGATCACAAGGTAGCTAGCTGTCCCCAGAGGAGTGCTATGACGGCAGTGGTTTGTGTATGCTATCATTGCAGGGAGTCTGGGCACATCAAGCCCAAGTGTCCCAAGTTGCAGCGGATGGCAGTGGCAGCGGTGTAGCATGTGTTGCAGCCTGTAGTGCAGTAGGTAGCACCGATTGAGCAGGCACCACGGGTGTACACGATGGTCGAGACTGGTGGAACCAGTGCCGGGGCGATCACAGGTATAATTTCTGGTACTTAACTTTGTAAATTTTTGTAGGTTCAGATTTTATGTTTTTCCTGTGTTAAAGTGTTAGGTTCTCAACACATGAGGTTTGTGTAGGGACCTTGTTGGTGGGCGGGTTTAAGTCTCACGTTATGTTTGATTCTGGAGCTTCTGATAGCTTCATTACTCCGGAGTGTGCAGAGTGTGCGGAGAGTGCGGATATCAAAGGAGATCTTGGGAAGCGTACAGGAGGTGTCAGAGTTGCGGGAGGCAAGTTTCTGAGGGTCATTGGACGAGTTAGGGGTGTTGATATTCAGGTTGCAGGAGAGTCGTGGCCATCAGATTTGCTTATCAGTCCAGTGGAGTTGTATGATGTTATTGTCGGGATGGATTGGTTGCATCGGCATATGGTACATTTGGATTGCCATCGGGGTAGAGTGGAGTTTGAGCGTCTAGGAGTTGGTTTTTCAGGATATTAGACCGACTTCGGGAAGTCTCGTGATCTCGGCCATGCAGGCTGGGAAGATGATCGAGAAGGACCGTGTAGCTTATTTGGTAACTATATCTATGCCAGAGTCAGTGGGGTAGTCTACGGTTAGCGGTATTCAGGTTGTTGAGGAATTTGAGGATGTGTTCCAGTCGTTGCAGGGGTTACCACCATCTTGGTCTGATCCTTTCACCATTGAACTGGAACCGGAGACGACACCGTTATCCAAGGCTCCTTACAGGATGGCTCCAGCAGAGATGGCAGCTGAAGAAACAGTTGGAGGATTTGTTGAGCAAGGGATTCATCCGTCCTAGTATATCACCGTTGGGAGCGCCGGTGTTATTCGTTAAGAAAAATGATGGGAGTTTCCGCTTGTGTATTGATTATCGGGGATTGAACCGGGTCACTATGAAGAACAAGTACCCTCTTCCCAGGATCAATGAGTTGTTGGATCAGTTGAGGGGTGCTACTTGGTTCTCCAAGATAGATCTGCGTTCAAGACGAGGTATGGGCATTATGAGTTTGTGGTGATGCCTTTTAAGTTGACTAACGCATTAGCAGCGTTTATGAGATTGATGAACAGCGTGTTTCAGGAGTTTCTGGACATGTCTGTCATCATTTTCATCGACGACATCCTAGTATATTCTAAGAGTCCTGAGGAACATGCAATGTATTTGAGGGCAGTTCTGGAGAAGTTGCGGGAGCAGAAGTTGTTTGCTAAGTTGAGCATGTGCAGTTTTTGGCAGCGTGAGATGGGTTTTCTGGGTCATATTGTTTCTGCAGAGGGGGTCTCTATAGATCCGGAGAAGATTCAGGCTATCAGGGATTGGCCTCGACCGCAGAATGCCACAAAGATCATGTGTTTCCTTGGTCTGGCAGGTTACTATAGGAGATTTGTGCAGGGCTTTGCAAGCAAGGCATGTCCGATGACTAAGTTGACAGGGAAGGATGTTCCTTTTGTTTGGTCACAGGAGTGTGAGGAAGGCTTTGCAAGCCTCAAGGAGATGTTGACTACTACGCCAGTATTGGTTTTGCCTGAGCAGGGAAAACCCTATGTGGTTTATACAGATGCATCCAGAGTTGGTTTGGGGTATGTGTTGATGCAGCATGGGAAGGTGATTGCCTACGCTTCGCGGTAGTTACGGAAGCATGAAGACAACTGTCCTACTCATGACTTTGAGATGGCTGCTGTAGTTTTTGCCCTGAAGATTTGGAGGTCTTATCTTTATGGTGCAAAGGTACAAGTGTTTACAGATCATAAGAGCCTGAAGTACATATTCACTCATCCCGAGCTGAACTTGAGGCATAGGCGGTGGATGGAGCTTGTGGCAGATTATGATTTGGAGATAGCTTATCACCCTGGTAAAGCTAACTTGGTTGCAGATGCTCTGAGTCGGAAGAGGGCAGCTTCGGCTCAGGAGCAGGACATGGAGGCTCTAGTAGGGGAGATTAGTGCATTGAGGTTGTGTGTTGTTTCTCAGGAGCCGTTGGGTTTGGGGGTGCTTGATAGAGCAGATCTTCTGAGCAGGATGCGGTTGGCTCAGGAGAAGGATTTGGGGCTGGTGAATGCTTCTAAGGATGTGGATTCAGAGTATCAGGTCTCAGCTAATGGTACTATTTTGGTGCACAGGCGGATTTGTGTGCCCAAGGATGAGGAGTAGGCAGGAGATTCTGAGAGAGGCTCATGCGAGCAAGTTCTCTATTCATCCAAGAGCGACTAAGATTTACCGTGATTTCAAGAGGTAATATCACTGGGTCGGGATGAAGAAGGATGTAGCTAGTTGGGTTGCGAGGTGCGATGTGTGTCAGCTAGTGAAGGCTGAGCATCAGGTTCCAGGAGGGTTACTGAAGAGCCTTCCCATTCCAGAGTGGAAGTGGGATATGATTACTATGGACTTCGTGGTTGGTTTGCCAGTGTCTCGGTCTTGGCTAAGAAGTATGTGAAGGAGATAGTTAGGTTGCATGGGGTGCCAGCGATTATTGTGTCTGATAGGGATCTAAGTTCACTTCGGTGTTTTGGAGAGCATTTCAGGCGGAGATGGGCACTAAGGTGTATATGAGTACAACTTATCATCCCCAGACAGATGGACAGTCACAGAGGACGATCCAGACGCTGGAGGATTTGTTGAGGATGTGTGTATTGGATTGGAGTGGCTATTGGGCAGATCACTTGTAAAACAACCCGTTCCGTGGATCCCACTAGCCTACCGCTAGCTTGCCCCCATAGACCCCAAGCTGGCCCTGCAGGGCATCGATCCTAACCCCTCACCGTGGAAAATAACTATTCATCTAAATCCACTAGTAGGTTATAGGTGCGCCATGCGTTCCTCGAACCCTGGTCTCCACCCTTTAACAACTTTCCCACAGGACAAGCTGTCACCAATTGATCTGTAGGTCACCGAAGTCGATCACTTAATGAAAATAAACATGATCATTATCTTCATCACCTCGAAAATATAATTTTTTTGCAATCTATCCATTATAATCAAGCACAGCCTGTGTTTGTTGGAAATGTTAAATTAATTTTTTAATAGGTTGTTAAATCTCGTCTAGTCCAGTTTCATCCCATCCCATCCCATCCCGTCCCGATCCACCGCATTAGAAATTTTATGTCCCATAACTATTCTCTTTTAAATAATTACCCATATAATAATGTTATTAAGAAATTTTGGCTAAGCAATTTAGACGAAAGAAATGTATTCTCCATTTGAATGTTTAATTTATATAGTTAGTAGAAACTATAATTCTCAAAAACTCTCAAAATATTTTCAAAATATCCCAAATTCTCAAATTACCCATCTCAAAATAGTTCTTTACATGTCACATACAGCATGTGTTTGTTGAAAATATTAAATGATATACGTGTATATTTTTAAAATTAATCAAAATATTTTTCACAGTATGTTTAGAGGTATTAAATCCAAATATCATATTTTAGTTTAATTTAGTTGGATTATTGTATGTATATAACCTAGATGTAACTATTTTGGAACAGAAAATCTTGTCCCTTCCCGTCCTGGCCGATCTCATCCCAGTTCATCTCGATCGTCCTGTCTCGTCCCAGTTAATCTCGACCCATCATGTCTCTTCTTATATCTGGTAATATACTTCGATAATATACTTGATCTTGTATAGTGGAAACTTATTTAGAAAAAAAATTATATAGTGGAAAAGTTTATATTAGTAAATTTATTAATTTTAAGTTGTGAAACTTATTGATCTTGTATCCGCACATATATGCAGGATTATATTATTATTTATAGATATATTTATTTGGTATAACATGTATAATAGAAAATATATTTGTTTGTATTCATTAAGTTTATGAATGATTTAAAGCAATAATCCAATAAAGAACAAAAAAGAGACAATAAAAAAGTTTACTTCAATATTTTAGTCTATTCATTAATTTCTTAAATTGATTTAGAGTTTATAATTTTTAAATGTTTAAGGATATTCATTAAAATATATCCTTATACAATAAATATAGTTTTCGCACATATGTGTAAGATTATATTATTATTTATAGATATATTTATGGGTGAATGTCACGAAAACCCACTTTGGGTGTGAGTTGTGTCACAAAAACCCACTTTCTACTCATGGTATACTTTCTCAAGTTTTTTGCTTATGTGTCCACTTTCCTTTTACATTTTTGCCCTAACTAACAACTTACCTCTCTTTCTCTCATTCTTTTCTCTCTTTTTCTCTTCTTTTTTGTTGTTAACACTTTAACAAAGTAAAATATATTTATTTGTTATCATAAAACAAATTTTCTATTTATTTATATAAAATATGTTATGATTATATAGTTTCTACATTTTAAGATACATATTGCTATATTTTTTATGAATTTTTAGATTGTACAGTATCCATCAGTCGTTGAACATTTGTTCAATTATAAGTGGATAATCAATTGCAGTATTGTTAATAGATAGTTACTTGTGTTTATTCATACAAAATATACATACATAAATTTGGTTAAATCTTTATCGATAGCATATTATCCATAACACAACATAGACCAAATAAGTACAAAACCCTTTAATTCTAAATTTTAAATCCTAGAACATAAACCCTTGAACCTAAAACCAAAACTATTCATTTAAAAAAAAAAAAAAAACAAAGTTTAGTGGATAGAAAAATTGTGGATAGGTCTCCATGGATTTACAAAGCATATCTAGACATTAAGCTGAAGAATAGCAGTTGAATGGTGGCTATGGATGTGATCATGTGGATATTTTTTTGTGGATACCAATGTAGACAGACCAAAGAATCATCATACAACATCCACACAATTAAATCCATAGACACCATGAGCTCCTTGCTTCATATTTTGTGTTGGTCCAGAAACATATACACTCATAAGTGGTTAATAAACAAAATAAAAATTAACAACATAGGGTTTAGGAATATCAATCAATGTTGTTAATTTTTATTTTGTTTATTAACCACTTATGAGTGTATATGTTTCTGGACCAACACAAAATATGAAGCAAGGAGCTCATGGAGAAAAAGAGAGGTAAGTTGTTAGTAAGGGCAAAAATGTAAAAGGAAAATGGACATATAAGCAAAAAACTTGGGAAAGTATACCATGAGTGGAAAATGAGTTTTTGTGACAGTACTTTAGGAGAAAGTGGATGTGGATGTGAATTGCCCTATATTTATTTGGTATAACATTTATAATAAAAAATATATTTGTTTGTATTCATTACGTTTAAGAATGTTTTAAGCAATAATCCAATAAATAAGCAATATAATCCAATAAAGACAAAAAAATAGGCAACGAAATAGTTTATATCAATATTTTAGTCTACTTATAAGTTTTTAAATTGATTTAAAGTTTATAATTTTTAATTGTATAAAGATATTCACTAATACCCGTTACCTATATTTGTCCCTTTTCAAAAAAAGTACCCTTATACACCACGGGACACGTTTTTATTTACATTTTTGGCCAATGTAAATTTGTTATACTCATGTAGTACTGGTTTTTGTTTAAGTTTGTTGTTTACTTATAAAGATTGCACAATACGTATCTCTCATCAGATTTGACCAAAAAAAAAAAAAAACGTATCTCTCATCAGAATTACAATTATGTGGTTTAAGTAGATAGTATTATGTTATTCATTTATATTTTTAAAATAATATATAGAGATATGCGGAAAAAAAAAATTTCCAATATGATAATTTTATTAGTTTAAAACATCTGTATAATTTATTGATAGTGTAACAATTACTTACCAAAATAATTTATCCTTCTCCTTGTCATGGGTCTAAACGATTGGGTTACATCTAGGCTATTAAATAATAGTTCAGTATTGTCTTGCTTGTTTTTTTTGGCTTATTTTGTATCCTTAACGTTTGTAAATTATAATAAAATAAATACGAAAGAAAAAATAGAGAGAGACAAATACATTTCAAGATGGGGTCTTATTAGCTTAGTTTTTGAAGGAGAGAAGGATTACAACTGTGATTGTTTCTCATAGTATCAAGCAGATTTAGAAAGGTGCTGATGTTGTTTGCCTTGTTGTCGACGGTGAGATTGTTGAAGTTCTTAAACCGAGTGAGCTTTCTTTCACACGTTAAGCATCCAATGGCTCAAAAAAAAATTCAACTCAGTTCTTGAGACCAATTTCTCATTGTCCTGCAAGTCATTTGCTACTTTTTCCTTGTATGTGTTAATAATCTCTTTTGAGAGAAGAAAAATTCTGTCTGAATGTAACAACACCTTATAAGTGTCTTTTATCTTTTGTTTAGTAAATGAAAGCATATATATATCTCTATGAACAGCAAACCTATAAAAGAATTGACATGAAATGAAATTAAAAAACTTGATTCGGTGAGATCTGCATCAACTGAGCTTAACAGGAACAACAACAGAAACTTTAGGTGAAGAAGGATCAAGTTTGATGATCTCCTTTCTTTCTTCTCCTCCATTCTCAGCTCTCTCTTTAAACGTTTTTGTCACTGCATCAAACGCGTTTTAAAACCATGAAGCTCCACTTGACACATAAGAGTTTGCCATTAAAGCTGTTCTTGCGCTAATTGCAGTCTCTTCAGCAGCAGCTAAAGCAAATTTGGTTATCTCCCTCATTTGATAACGCTCGTCGATATCTCAACTTCTCATTCACCACAGTTGTTTGTTCCTATGATTAGCTTCTCGGCTCTCGCTCATACCCATCTAATCGTTAAGCGAGGCAATGGTTGCTGAAACTCACTGAAGAGATTCACATCACTAATTGAATTTCATCGTACTATCTTCTTCTACATTTCACCCGTTCCTCAGCTGGAAAACCTTGCAACATCCAAATTAAAAGACACTTGATAAAGTCTTATTGCAGATTCTATGGCTACTAAATGATAATGCTAAAATCCAGATTTCATACAAACAAAGAATAATAGAAAAAAGCCAAAATATAATGTTAATCACTATAAGACTATAAGACTTTTACGGGGAAATTCATAATAATCAAACAGTTTCAATCAGACGGAAAAAAAAATATTTACAAACAACCGGTTATATATGAGGAAAACTTGCATTGTATTTAAAGCCTCATCTGTCGATTCCCACAAAATATTCTAAGAGTGCCTATAGCCGTGATCACTGACATGTCTGGAAATGTCAAGATCAATTAATCATTAGACAAATGAAACTGATGGTTAAACTTTGTTTGATATTCTGAACTTTCGTGATTGAACTGAATAGTTATAATGATTACACGCAAATTTATTATTTATAATTAAAAAGTTATACATACAGTTTGAAAATGTATCAACGAAAAGTTATGATAAAAACACACAACTTCTTAAAAGTAAAATATTAGGTAACTAAAAATTATATATATTGTAAAAGGTTCCAATAAATAAACACAATAACAAAAGTAAAGTTGTTAGAAATACCTTTGTATATATACTCTTTTTCAAATATACTTTTTGTCATTTTTTTCTTCTTTCACACAGTTATTACAATGTGTTAAATTGATTTAAGAATTATTTTTTCAGGTTTAGGTTATCTATTTTACATTTAGGGTATAGTTTTGAGGAGCTAGAGTTTATTATTTAGAGTTTAGTGTTTAGAAATTAGTTATTTTTTAGAAAATGGTATTATTAAAAATGGACAACAAGAGAGGATATTTTTACCAAAAGATGTAGAAAAAAAGATATTTTTGTAAATGCCCCATAATTAAATACTTATTTAAAGTTGATTAAAATTTCTACATTGCTAGTATATATAATCCATCCAAATCAAGGAAGGAAATTGTTGGCATCTTTACTAGAATTTTTATATTTCAAGTCACAAAAAAATTATATAAGTTTATAGTCATTCATAATGTCTTTAGTTAGATCAAAATTTAAGAGTTAGTGGAATTTATTCAAACTTCCAAATCATGCATGTTAATAGATAGTTTAGAAAGTATAGAATATAGTTCAATATTGAATTTCAAATTAATTGCTTCATCATAAAACGAAAAAAATTGTGTCAAAAAAGTTTGGAAGTTTTCAACAAAAAGGAACAAATATATAGAGTTGACAAGATATAAGCATTTAGAAACACACAACTGTTTGTAAAAGAGAAAATTAAAACGAATAGATGCAATCGTATAAGTCATTTTACATAAATTAAAAAAAAAAAATCAAAAGTCTACACGAATGTAGATGATATTTTTCCTTTTTTCAAAACCAAAAATTATTTTACGATAAGATTCTTGACAAAAATTTTACAGTTTACAAATATCATTTCTACAAAAGGGTGCAACAAATCCAATCATTTCGAAAGGTTACGAAAAATTTACAAATGTAGATAACATTTTTCATTTTTAAAAAAAATCTAAAAGTTAAAATTTATTTTACGAAATATTATGAAAAAAAGACGCGACTGTAAATGACATTTTTTCATTTTTCAAAAAAAAATATCATGCTATAAATAAGTGCAACGAAAAGATGCAACATTTAGTGACATTTATTCAGATTGAATTTATTATAATAATGACAGTCTATTATTTGCCAACAAAAATTGTTATTTTTTGTAGAAATATTTTTTTTGATAATTGTTTTCTACAGTTATGTATATATCTATGTAAAGTTACGCTTTTTCATTTTTAGTAGTGTTTCACTCTTTTCACTATGTTATAGTTGCATTATTTTATTATAATTTTCCGTTGTATCTACGTAAAAGTTCATGTCTTTTAAACTCCACATAAGAGTAAAAATAAATCTAAGAAGAAAGCAGTACCCTAGACAGTAATAGCATTGACGAAAGTTGATGCCACACGTCCATAACTATTGTGATGTGTAGAAAGAAAAGAGGAAAAACTTTTCTTTTTTATGATTTTTTTTTGTTAACTCAGAGAGTAAATCTGTAGATCTAAGGAGGGATCCGAGATTAATCTCTCCGGGAAAGGGTATCACACGGGTAGAGTCCCTTCAGGTTTGCAAATGTGCTGTAAGTAATGGGCACATACCCATGTGGATAAAGGGATAAAGCTGAGTAATTTTTTGTTTGGGAGAATCTATCTCTGTTCTAGACCAACAGGACGACTCTTCAACCAAGGCTAGAACCACTAGCCCACCACCTGATGGTTTCTTTTTTTATGATTTAAATTTAACCAAAGTAGATGTCATTCTTGAAGGTTTATTAAGGCTGTGAATGGTGAACTACTAAAAACGGTTTTTAACTCATTTTTTTGAAAAACGTACTTCAAACACCAATAAACATCTTTTATTAAATTTGCGTTTTTTGTAAAAAAACAAAAAAAAAAAAAAAAGCACATCGCGGATTTATACAGCAGATTAAGCCTTTTCAACTGGATGCATCTATTATCCAGCGGTTTTCTATAAGAAAACATACACATTAATTAAAAATGATTTTTATTAAGATTTTATTATTAAAAAACTTCTCTCTCTATAATTTTTCTCACTTATGCTTAAGTTATTTACATAACACCTTTTATCTTTTTTTTTTTTACATTTAAATTTTTTTTAATAAATTTCAACCAAAAGATATATTAATAATTTAGTAGTATGTACCTATAACCATTAATAACTCCAGTTTAAATAGATTTTTTTTGAAACTTTTAATAGTTCTTTTTATTGTGTCGTATTTTATATGAATGAATAAATTTAGATATTTTTAAATTTATTCATATAATTGTTGTTACAATAATAATATATATATATAATAAAAATATATATTTATTAATACAAAACAAATTCAAAATATATAATTATACTAATTATTAACAAAAAATATGAAATCCGCACCGCAAATAATATTTCACCAATCAAACATTATTTTGTACCGCTTAATTTGCGTTATCCGCACTTGTTCCACAAATACATTTGTCCTGCACATACCGCAGTTGAACCGTACCGCACTAACAAATTCTTTGTCCCGCACTACTAAATCCGCAGTTACCATTCGGACCCTAAATGTGTAAAAAGCTTCTTACCCACAACACTGAAACCTTTTATTAATTTTTTTTTTTTGGTTTTGAACATTCAGTAAATCATATAAAGTAAAATTATTAATGATAACATGAACAATCATGTCCAGCTTGTGCATTTTTACAATAGCAGCGAGTATAGTAACTATCTTGAGATTCCGATCGGCATTGTGCAGCAGCTCGAGTAAGAACAGGATCACATGATTTTCCTGGAACGAATTCAACTAATACTTGCGCATGCTGTGCCTCCACTATTTTATATCAACCAAAAAAAATATTAGATGATGGATAAAAGCATCATTTATTAAAGACAAAACAATTGTTAATACTGAAAATTACAAGTAGTTTTTTTGTAACATTTTTGCATTGGTCAATTTTTTTTAGTAAACAAGTAGCTAATCTATATATATATATATATATATATATATATATATATATCTCACCTTTAGCATTATGCATTACGAAAAACATGAGAACAGAAGAAATCTGAGACAACCCGACCCGTTATTTTTTCTTTTATTTTTAGTATCCAGTTAACTATTGATCACATACTCACTAGTAACCTAACCCCAATCAATAACAGATGATAACACAAAACAATTCCAATAAACCAATAACGAATAAAAAAAATAACATAATACCAATTCAGAGACAATCCAAAGCATAAAACAGAATCATAGAACCAACATCCTAACATCCGTTCCAGAAAACTAAGTTCCACTCTAGCGTCCTATCAAGACATAGAGCATTCAATCGAGCCTCAAGAACATCCTCCTCTTCATAGCCTTGATTCCACGATCACATGTTGCCTTTACCTGCGCCACAACACAAAATAGA
Organism: Camelina sativa; assembly: GCF_030686135.1. Lineage (NCBI taxonomy): Eukaryota > Viridiplantae > Streptophyta > Magnoliopsida > Brassicales > Brassicaceae > Camelina > Camelina sativa. The sequence goes on along the minus strand of NC_141886.1, from coordinate 17,497,353 downwards.
GGCGTAAGTATTACCAGATATACTTAGTGAGGCAATCATCCTATCTACTGGGCTATACACATAAGCAATAAGATCTCTTCATGCCACATACAACAAACAATAAAACAAAACAGGCATTAAACAAGACATGCACAACATCAAACGCCGCTGAAGAAGGGTGTCGACCGACACCAAGGGGTTTCGATCGACACTGGCCATCTGGTGTCGACCGATGAAACAACCCGACCCATTTTTATATATATCCTAATGTCTATTGATCTCATACTCACTAACAACATAATCTCCCAATCAATAACAACAGCGGATAACATATGAACCAATCCAATAAACCAATAACGTATAATGAATAACATGAAACCAGTTCCAGCAACAATCCGAAACATAACAAAGTCATAGAACCAGCAATCCTAACAACCGTTTTTGACCACTAAATTCCACTCTAGCATCCATCAAAGACACAAAGCAAACAATCGAGCCTCTAGAACATCCTCCTCTTCATTGCCTTGATTCCATGATCACTCTTTGCCTTTGCCTGCGCTACAACACAAAAGAGAGACGTAAGTATCACCAGAAATACTTAGTGAGACAATCCTTCCATCTACTGGGCTACATACACAAGCAATAAGATCCTTCATGCCACAATCAACTTACAATTAAAACAAACCAGGCATCACAGAACAAACACATCATCAGCCGATGCTGAAGGTTGGTGTCGATCGACACTGCCACCTGGTGAAGGTTGTGTCGACCGATACAGACAACCCTACGTCGACCGACAAACTCCTTGTGTCGATCGATGCATGCTCGACATTTCACGAAATCCCTAATTGCATTGACCAACACCTCCACATGGCTTTGATCGATTCTCGTAGGTCAATCGCGCCATCCTCGCATTAGTGTTGACCGACGCAAGCCTTGTGTCGATCGACACTCATTCTGAGCATCGCTTCTTCACGACCAGAAACTCCGAATCTCGCCTCCAAGCTTCTCCCTTTCGTCCAACACGACCCCAGGACCAGATCTAAGCCTTAAGAGTCACAAAAAACGCATAGAACTCACAAGAAAACAATTAAATATCACACAAAATCACAGAAACAGAGATTCTAGCTTAAATAAGCCATGGTCATGCACTCACCTTGGCCAAACAACAAGATCTAAGCCCAAATGACGAAGCTAACACCACAACAACCTTTCATCCACGTTCCTAGCCTTGAATACACACTCTCCAAGAAGAAAACTCACTCACAGGACAAAGGATCTCCAAAAACTCAAGAACGCTTCCTTGGAAAACTCTCCTTTCTTTTTTTCTCTCTAAAAGTGTGAAAACGGCTAAAAGAAGTGGAAAAAGTCAAGTTTTTCCTTTAATACTCTAGTCTAGGGATGTTCTAAACCAGCCACGCAAACTGGAGAAATTAAAATCAAACCGAACATCCGACCAAAAATTCTAATTTTTGTTTTGCAGGTATCACAACCGACACTCGCCAAAGTCCTCGAGTCGTCCTCGCGTTGGTGTCGATCAACACTGAAACCGAGCATCGATTTCCTTCGAACAAAAACCCGAATCTCACTTCCAAACTTCTCCCATACAAGCCATGCATCCTCAGAAGCAAAACCCAGCCATAGGAGCCATGAAAACTCACAAATAACTCAAAGGAAACAAACACACAACACACAAAATCACAGAAATAGAGATCTTAGCTTAGAGCAGTCATGGTCATTCACTCACCTTAGCCCAAAACAGAAGATCTCACCAACAATGACGAAAACACACCACCAAAAGTTTCTCACATGTTCTCAGCATTAGATCTCCACCCTCCAAGCCAAAAACTCACAAAAACAGGGACAAAAGCTTCAGGAAACCTTCAGGAAACTCACAGGAACTTTGGGAATCGTTCTCTCACTGTTCCACACAAAGGAGGGGACAAAAAATAGGTTTTCCAAAGTAACAGATTTCATGATGCAGAAATTTATAATTGATTTTTTCTATTTTCCTATTATTTTTGGTTATCTCCCTACTGAATAATTCTAATTAACATTTTTGTTTATATATATACATACACCACACACTAAGATATTATTCTTAGTCAAATAAAAGACAATACTTTTATATTTGACTGGAATAATTAATTGCCCATTTGAGAGTCAAAACAATGCTATTTGTTAACAATAATAACCTAAATAAGATAGACAAATTCAGATAATAAATTATGTATATGACATATTTAAATTTAATTAAATTTGTTTTTTTTCTCTTGTTATGAATCCATATCATCATCATCTGATAATATTAATTTGACTTTACTTGCATATATAATTTAATAATATTTTCTTATGCACTTATATTATCATATGTGTGATAATAATATATTTGTCTTAAGAAATGTTTAGAAAAATAAAGAAATGACATTGCTTATTATATTCCATATTTAATATGAGGATGTAGACATCATAGATGGAGTGAGAATCCTCTAATCTATATAAATAACAATCTGAGAAAGACAAACAATAATTTTTTTTTTAGAATATTTTTTTGGAAATGCGGGTGCACATCTTTATAAATTTACGTATAATCATTGCAGATTGTGTCGTTATACTATTTTTTATTCACATTTTTCCATCACAAATTTTCATTCTTAGAGCTATATTTTTTACAAACAGTTTTGTCTCTGTAAATCTATATGTCATTTGAACTCCACATATATATATATATATATATATATATATATATTAGTCTATATTTTTTTTATCAAAATAAAAATAATTTAAATGGGACTAATTGCAAACCATCATCACTTTTTAGTGTGTGCGTCAACGTCACACCCATGAAAGAACTCTTTACTTTTATAAATCTAAGAAGAAAACAGTACCCTAGACAATAATAGCATTATCGAAAGTTAATGCCTCACTTTACTTTTGTAAATCTAAGAAGAAAGCATTACCATAGTCTTTTCTCAGTTGACAAAAAACATTTTTTTTCTCAGTTGATAAAAAAAAACGAAAAACCCTTTTTTCTTTCGAGTGCCGCTTTCTTCTCTCAAAAGTAAACCCTAGTTTTTTCTCAGATCTGTGACCGGGAAGTCATTCTGGCAGTTGGCGCTTCTCGCCGACGCCGTGAGTGGTTTCTCCTTTCGTTTTGTGCTTTTGTTTTATGGTCTGCTAATCATCTTTCTCTTGTATTTTATTGGAGAAAAGCTTACTTTGGTGGAAATGGTAGATCTTCACGGCTAGGGTGTTTGGCTCTGTCGGTGGTCAGCTTCTCCAGAGAGGGTTGTTGTTGGGTGTCCGAGATCTATAGATCTGGCGGGTGCTCTGTTCTTGTTGGCGGATCTCGAGGTTTGGTTCTTCGTGAATCCATGGCCATGGTCTCCTCTGTTTCTGTTGTTCGGTAAGCCGGTCTTCTGGCCGTTCTTCTTCGACGCGTTGCTAGAGTTAGATGGAATCATTTTAGTTGGTTGTTGGTAGTGGTAGTTTTATGGCGTTCCTTAGTAGTATCGAGCAGATTTAGTAGCTTTCGATTGGGATGTCTCGACTCCTTTCTAGGCAGAAGTTTCGTTTTGTTTGAATATGATGGTAGAATCTTAAGTTTGCAGAGTTCATTTTTCTTCTTGTTGTGCTTAGTGGGTGATAGCTTTCTCCTTTTTTTGTCGGTTTCATTTATGAGATTGGTGTTTCTTTGAGAAGTTAAGCCTCGCTCCTCGCATTTTGAAGACTTCTAGTTTGACGTTCTTGGGCGTATCAACGTCGTCGTCACTTCCGGAAATGAGTGGTCTTGCTTGCCGTGTTATGAAATCCCTGGTCCTTGGTTACAAGAGATTGGCTCTCATCGTGTTAGGAGGTGGTTGATGTTATTCTTGAGTTGGCCGTGGGCATCCTTGGTAAATCTCATTCGTTTGTGCGGTAGAAGAATAGGTTCTTTGCTCTCTTCGTTCTATTGTTTCCTTTAAAGTCTTTTGGTCGGTTGCTTGTGCTTTTAGATTAAGGTTGTTGTTTCCTTTCGTTTTTGTTATCAAATGCTGGTGTTATGTTTGGTTCTACATAGTTTCCCGAGAAATTTTGTTTTCCTCCGACCTTAGTTTCCGGAGACATTCTTGTAGTCCGCCGGCTTAAGCCTCCCCTTTATTGGGTGTAGTATTATATCTTGTATCCTAGCTTGGTTGGAACCAAGTTTATTAATAACTTGACAAAAAAAAAAAAAAAAGCATTACCCTATACAGTAATAGCATTGAAGAAAGTTGATGACTCACGTCCATAATCATTGTGAAAGAAAAGAAGATTAACTTTTATCTTTTATGATTTAAATTTAACCAAAGTATTTGTCATTCGTCAAAGTTTATTAAATGTGTAAAAAAAAAAAAATTCCTACCCGCAACACTGAAATTTTTTATTAATTCTTTTTTTTTTTGAACCTTCAAGAAATCATAAATAAGTAAAATTATTAATGATAACATGAACAATCATGTCCACCTTGTGCATTTTTACAATAGCAGCGAGTATAGTAACTATCTTGAGTTTTCGATCGGCATTGTGCAGCAGCTCGAGTACGAACAGGATCACATGGTTTTCCCGGAACAAATTCAACAAGTACTTGCGCATGTTGTGCCTCCACTAATTTATATCAACCAAAAAATTATTAGATGATGGATAAAAGCATCATTTACAAAAATAATTGATAATATTAAAAATTACAAGTATTTTTTGTAAAAATTAGTCAATTTTTTCATAATAAACAAGTAACTAATCTATATATATCTCACCTTTAGCATTATGCATCACGAAAAACATGAGAACACAAGAAACCGCAAACAAAGTAACAGATTTCATGTTGCAGAAATTAATAACTGATTTTCTATATTTTTCCGATTATTTTTGTGTTTATCTCCCTACTGAATAATTTCTAATAAACATTGTTTATATATACATACACCACACACTAAGATATTATTCATAGTCAAATAAAAAGCAATAGTTGTATATTTGACTAGAATACTTAATTGCTCATTTGAGAATCAAAACAATGATATTTATTAAAAAGAATAACCTGAATAAGATAGACAGATTTAGATAGTAAATTATGTATCTGAAATATTTAATTTTAATTAATTTTTAAAATATACATATATACTAGGTTGTTTTTTTCTCTTGTTATGCACATGTTGATAATATTAATTTGACTTTAATGTCATATATAATTAAAAAATCTATTTGATAATAATAAATATAAAGTTACGTATATTTATTATAGCTTATATCTTCTCACTATATTTTATTTACATATTTTCATCACAGACTTTCTTTCTTATAGCTGTATTTTAAACAAACATTTGTGTCTTTCTAAATGTTCATGTCATTTGATCTCCACATATATATTCGTCTATACATTTTTCTAAAACTAAAAATATTTTAAATGGGATTAATTGCAAACCATCATCACTTTTTAGTGTGTGCGTCAGTTGTAAACCATCATCAGCATATTGTGCCTCCACTATTTTATATCGTTCCAAAAAATATTAGATGATGGATAAATTAAACTTTCATATATTAAAGATGAAAACAGTTGATAATAAGTAGAAATTAAAAGTTTTTTTGTAACATTTTTTTATCAGTCAATTTTTTTATATTAAGCAAGTAACTAATCTATATATATTTCACCTTTACCATTATGCATCACGAAACATATGAAAACACAAGAACCACAAACAAAGTAACAGATTTCATGACGCAGAAGTTAATAATTGATTTTTTTTTTCCTTTATCTTCTACTGAATAATTTCTAGTCAAACATTGTTTATATATATACATACACCACACACTAAGATATTATTCTTACTCAAATAAAAGGCAATAGCTTTATATTTGACCAAGAATAATTAATTGCCCATTTGAGAGTCAAAACAAAAATATTTATTAAAAATAATAACCTAAATCTGGGGTTATTGGATTCCTAAGTTTAGAAAGTCAATAAATGTTTTGTGTTATTCAACTAAAACAAAAGAATATATGATTGTTGATAAAATTAATTATTATGTTATAAGTTTATAATTTTATTCACTTTTCTTAACAAAATAAGTTATATAGAGTATCATTAAAATAGAGAGATTGTTTGAGAGACTTGACAAGATTATAGAAATATCTATGTTTTAGAAATCGCTATGTGCTAGTCGGGCGGTTGATGTTGGCCTAGCGTCTAGCAAAAAAATCAGAGATTAAACGGAGATTAATCGGGAACTAATTTTAGGGTTATTTTATTAAATTAATAATAAAATGAAAATATATAGTACGTGTATAATTCTATTTATGTTAAATAAAAACATCAAATAAAATATAAAACTATAGGATTGTCTTTAAAATTATGGTAAACACATAAAAGATAATTTTAAAATGAAATTTTATAATTTTCATTAAAAGTTTGTACATTAGTTATTGTAAAACATCACAAACTCTTAATTTAAATGTCTAAATAACAAAAAAAAGTATTTGATTTATATTTGACTCCAAAAATAATCTGTATACAACAAATTAAGTGGGAAGTAAACCAGTTGACACAAACTCGAACAAATTCCACAAGATTTGCATTTTCATCAAAGTCTATGTCTACAACATGTCCGAGTTGGTCACCAATGAAATTCACCATGGCAGTGTTGAGAAACTGTATTGGAATTCCCCTCACTTGAATCCAAAATGGGATTATCTTCATTTCTTCATATGAGATGTTGGGATACCAATGTTGAACCGCTATCATCCAGTCATTAAACGCCCATGGACCGCGTCGTAGAACCAGGTTAAGTGCTTCCTCAGTCTGGAAGATGAACAAGGCCTTTCCATCACCGAGAATGCGTCCACGACAAGCATCTGCAAATCCCCAAATTCAGGGCAACTGTCCCACAAGTGCTCGAATGTTTTGTTTCCTTGGATTCACCACTGACACAATTAAAGAGTAACGGTTCTCATTAACCGATTTCCCACATAATTCAGCGGGTAACACAACAGGGGCATCAGAAATCCCCAAGTCGAGGTCTGGAGAGATTTTCGAATGTAGTCACTCATTTTTTAAACTGTTTTTTGTGTCTGTGAAAGTAAAAAAGAAGTAATTGATTGGAAATTGGTGACAAGAAACTGAAATCCGACAGGCTTATATAGTTATATCCATGACGGTTTTTGACGGCAGTTATCCCGCGACAAACACGGGATAAGGAAATTGCAAACAGAAACCTGTCGCAGAGAGAAACCGTCAAACCCAAACAACTTATAACTGTCTAAACTTGTCGGAAAAACACTCCAAACTAGCGAAGGAGAAGGAAATCGGCGATGACAGTTGATAAACTGGGAATCGCCTTCTTGATCGCCACAAAAGAGAAAAGGCGTCATTAAATATCGTCTGATATATGTTTTTTATATAAAATATATGATAATGTTCATCATGACTTTCATCTTTTTATTAGTTTGATCATGTTTTACATTGAGAAATAGAAGAAAATTAAATAAATAACCAGAAACTTGGAAAAATACAAAAGCTAATAAAGCATGGATAAATAAATCATCAACATATGACTTGTTTAAATCAAATTTGTGGGCAACGTATAATTTTATCATGTAAACATTCTTTGAGTGTTCACCTATTTCGATAAACATCCCTTGGTTCTTCATGTTTTCTCTTGCTTCATTTTGGTTTAGAAAAAGAGATTTAAAAAAAAACAAAAGAAATCGTTGGAGTGTTTTATAGAATAGTTTGTTTTTGATAAAAAACTAAAATCTAGGGAAATCCTTTTGTATGATATGATGGAAATATCATAACAAAGATCTCCATATCATAGCAATATTTGTCCTCCCCGCCACCGTTTGCCACTTGCTTTTTTTTTTTCATTTTTCAACTCATATGAAAATAATTTGGATACCTACCCAACTCCCATATGTACGTTCAATAAACAATTTTTCAGCTTCTTCCCGCTTGTTACCTCCTTTTTTTCAATAATACTTGAAAGATTTGGGTAAATCCACTATTATTCAGTATCAAAGATTTTATTTTATTCTCTACTTATATATAGTTAAAATGACGTAGTTTATCAAATACAACACATTAGCACTCAAGGCTTCTTCTCCAAAGTTAACACACTTCTCCATTAATCCATTATATTTTTGGTATAATATTTTATTAGCTATTAGTTTTGTCGTGAAGTAGTATAACATCTCATTAACTTGATAGATGCTTTTTGTGGTAGAAACTAGTTCAATTTTGTTTTTATATCATATATCCAATTTTTTTTTTATTTTTGTCCCAGATTTTTTTTTTTGAGGTATAGTTCTGTGTTTCCCTTTCACATAATTAGCTTTTGGTTTGTTTAACTTTTGTTTTTGTTCTGTATGTGTAAATTGTCATTACTTTTTTTTGTTTCACAAACACTTTTTATCATATATTATAGATTGTGAAGGCAACAAACGGTCGTATGTTTGGACTAGGAGCTCTTCTCAATGAACTCTTAGTCAACGGTAGAATGTCAGCCACCTTTGAAAATCATGTGGAAAATAATGAGGCTTAGAGATTTATAAAGAGAATGCAGAATTGAGAGAGAGGCTCAACAAGCTTGAAGGGTTAGAGAAAGGTTTGACATGTTGTTTTCCCGTCCATCCGCTACTGGTGTGAACAACTATGTTTCTTCGATGTTTTAGTTATGAGTTTTTATTCTGAACTTGGTTCTTATTTATGGTTAGTTTTTTTCTATTATTTTTTATTTTTGCATTTTTGGAATATTTCAATATTTGATTACTTAATAAAGTTAGTTATTTGTTTCACTATTTTTTTATCCATTATATATATTAATAGAAGAAAGTATTAAATAAACAATTATAATTTTAAAAAATCATGTGCCAAACATAAATATAGAAAATATTGTGATTCAAAAATATAGAAAAATATTTGTAACATTTTTTGCTTTATATTTTACGTAGCATTTATTTACGATAATATATAGTTGCATTAGAACGTCGTGATTACACCACTAATTTGCTGCATAAATATTATTGCATTAATACAACACATATATCAATATATTACTTCGTTACAAATTTGTAATAATAGTTTCTACATTTTTGATGTGGCAATAATTTGTAACAAATGAAAGTTGCAAACATATGTTACAATTATACGACAAATTTACTAGAAAAGTAATATTGCATTAATACGACAATATAGCAAGGAGTCTATTTATTACAAATTTTGCAACATATGTGCAACAAATACCAATTTGCAACGGTCATATAGCAACAATAGAAAAAGTGTCTCAATTTTATTGCATTTTCAAATTTGCAACAAAATATGGAGTTATTGCAACAAATTTTCTTGTAGTGATACTTTTAGAACTTCACACCAAGTTGGAACATTTTTTATTAATTGTGACCAGGGCCGTGACTGTGGGTTAAAAAAAAGGCATTTGCCTCATGCCCCAAAATATAAAGGATTTTTAAGTCCCCAAATCAGAAAAATACAGTGTATTACAATAATTTAAGGTGATCTTTTATTTCATGAATAACATTGGTTCTAATTTTTTTTTTGACTCTTTAACATAAGAAGATGTATTCTTCTTAAAAATGATAATCTAGTTTTGTAACATCCACGAACCAATTATTGGTTTTCTGGGATGGGTGTCGATCGACACCATGGTGGTGTCGGTCGACACTAACATTCTCTGGTTCGACCAGTTTGATTTAATTATCGATTTGGACCGGTTTGATTTAGAGAAAACCATTGAACCGAGGTTTAAAAGGGGGAAAAACGACCTAGGGTCGTGTTTTTGTTGTCTTACGCCGTTTGAGACTGAGAGAAAGAAGAGAAAACAGTTTCTAAAGGTTCTTGAGAGAGTTTGTGAGATTGCAAGGTGTTTTTGGTGAGATCTTGCTGTGGGAGTGAGGATCTAGGGCCAGGAACGTGTTAGACGGTTGTTGGGAGTGTAGGATTCGTTGCTGTTGGTCCAAATCTTCCTGCAAAGAGGTGAGTGCATGACCATGGCTAATCTAAGCTTTTGATTTCCTTGTTCTTGCTTGTTTGTTGTTGTTTTGTGTGTTTTCTTGCTGGGGATTGGTTGCTACAGGTTTCTAAGGATGTTTCCGGCTTGGGTTTTGAGTATTGGATGAGTTGGTGGAGTTTGGGAGCGAGATTCGACTCTCGACTTCGCAGCGGATCATAGTTGCAGGTGGAGTGTCGATCGACATCACTTGGTGTCGGTCGACACCAGCAAAATGGCATCGATCGACATTGTGGGGTAGTGTCGGTCGACACCAATGCCAGTGTTGGTCGACACTTGGCTGGTATCGGTCGACACCTCCCTTCCAGCGAGACGATGTTTGTTTTACATGTTTGTATGTTTTGTTTGCTGTTTGTTTGGAACATTGGAATCATTGTTGCTTGTGTGTACAACCCGATAGATGGGAGGATTGTCTCACTGAGTGTTTATCAAATACTCATGCATCTCAATATGTGTTTGTGGTGCAGGTAAAGGCAAAGAGTGATCATGGAATCAAGGCGATGAAGAGGAGGATGTTCTAGGGACTCGATTGGATGTTGTCTGGCATTGCTAGGTTGCTAGAGTTGGGTCATTAGAAACATTGCTAGGTTGTTGGTTCCAAATTTTCTGATGATTTTGATATATATTTATGGTTATATTTGATTATTGGATATTTTATTATTGGAATATTATTGGTTATTGTTATTGGTTATTTCCGCTGTTTGACTGTGGTTGTGGTTAGGTGGCTATTGGGTATGGGACCACTAGTTGTAGTATATTATTATTATTATTATTATTATTATTATTATTATTTATTATATATTAGTTATTATTATAAAAAAAACGGGTCGGGTCGTTTCAAGTTTAGAACTCTTTTATTTATTTACTTCCTTTCTTTAAAACGGTTAAAACCTGCTTCAGTGCTTCTAAATTTTCATTAATATACTAATTTATTTTTATAGTAATTTTGTTTATGAATTAATTATGATTGTGATGATTTGATATATTGTTTTTTCTTAAATTTTTAGAACCTAGATTATGAACATTTGGTGAAAACTTTTATTGAAATATAAAAAAAAAACTATAATATTGTTTTATTTTTAATAATTTATATTATTTTGAAATTGTATTACATTTATTTTTTTATTTTTTATTTCTAAGAAAGTTCTTATGTCAATCTCACCTTAATCCCCGGTTAGTCTCGGCACGGCACCGATTGTGACTTTTAGCCTATGCTTCATGCGGAGAATAAGACCAAGTTCAGCCTCAATCTTTTGTCCATTGACGACCTTAATCTCATAGTTTTGTAATATTTCCACGATCACTGTCTTCATTAGATTAATAGCTAAATTCTTACCTATACATGATCTTGGGCCAGCATTGAACGATAAGAACTTGTAAGCAGGCTCATGCTTCAACCCTCCTGTCTCTGTAATCCATCTCTCTGGCTTGAAATCTCTCGCGTCTTCTCCCCATACTGCTTTCATTCTCCCCATCGCGTAAATACTGATCATGATATTCATATTTGATTCGACTTTATGCCCACTTGGAAGCACATCTGGTTTGATTGGAGATTTGCGTTCGAATGGGATTGGTGGGTAGAGCCTCATTGATTCACTCAATACAGCATGTAAATACACCAGCTTATTCAAGTACAATAACGTGTCTTGATGATCACTTCCAGTTCTTGGTAGATTTGTGTTGTTGATCTCTTGGAGAATCTTGGTTAACACGTTAGGGTTTTCCGAAAGATTCCAGAAGAACCAAGTTAGTGCAACAGCAGTTGAATCTCTCCCAGCTGCCATGAAGTTCACTGTGAAGTCTTGTAGAAACTTATTATCACCAGGATTCAAGAGGTCGTACTTGGTTGTATCTAGCTTTATGAAGGAAGTCAAAAGAACTTCATGATCTTCTCCATTGGATTTGTGATTATTCCCTTGTGATCTTACCTCTTCTCTCTTGGCTGATATATATTTGTTACAAACACGAGTTAAAGTGGCATCAGCTTTCATCAGCTTCTTCTCTGCTCCGATTCCAATCCATTTTTGCAGCTTCCATAACAATCTTGGTGTAATATGTCTATAAAAAATCGCTTCTCCAACATCATCAAAAGCCGTTGCAAACTCAACTTCCGGTAATTCAATGGAGACACTTCCAGGATCTGACCCGGTTATTAACATGAAGGTTGTATCGAACATGAATCTCAGGAACACATCTTGCAACTCCACCACCATCTTTTCCTCTGCGAAATGATTGAAAAGAGGTACAAGCCCGTCTTTGAGCTTACTTTTCGTGATAGTTGTTGAAAAAGTTTGGTACCTTTGTTGGTGGAATATAGACTGAGATGCCTTCCTCCATTGTCTCCATAGCTCGTAGTCCGTGTTGATGATCCCGTCTCCAAAAGATTCAAATATTTCATGGAACTCAGGACCTTTGTAGTAATTTGAGAAGTTTGAGCTCATCATATAATTTATATTAGCTGGATCAACCGTGCCTAATATATCAATTCCAGTAAACCATGGGCCCTTGAATTGAAAGGTCAAGTTGGAGTTCTCGAAAACCTCCACGATGGAGTCATAGGCGCGGTGTAACCTCATGACTACACCAGGAAGCATGCCAAGAACTGGCCAGTTCCATGGACACCTTCCAAAGAGTTTCTTGGTGCAGCAGCAGTAGAATATGAGAAAGCAAAAGAAAGCTATGGATGCTTCAAAGAACCCTATCGAAGTCATTAGAAAGAGTTAGTTTTTTTTTGGGTACAAAAGGAAATAAAAGGAAGTTGGTTTTATACACATACGAGGATACATCAACCAGACGAATTTAAAAGTCTATTGTTTCATTACGTTTAAATTCCCAGAGAGGAAATCTTTGGATTCACGATGAAGAAAGGATTGAAAATAATTATATGTGTTTTAATAACCAGAAGCATGTAACAGCGTTTAAGGAAGCTTCATGTTGAAGTTCAATGGTCGTCATCTCCTACAAACAAGGATCACATGACTCTTGTTACATGTAACCCAGCGCAAAGTAACTTATTTTTAGGGTTTCTTTATAGAGTAATTGAAGGGTTTTTTGAAGAACAAACAAAAGTGATTCTCCCAAATATATTGACCAAAAACATAATATATAGCATCTTTCTTATGTGTACAATGAGGTATATAACCATCTACGTATGTTGTCCAAAAGTAAAATAAAAACCCATCTATGTGTTTTGTATATATATATAGTTTGGTTAGACAATTTTATCCTGATAAAGTTACATGTGTGTACAACTTTACAAGCCTCGTTATTGATTTTTTTTTTTTGGCTCAACATCAACTTTTCATTAACCCAAATGTTACAACCAAATGAAAGACACATTACATTCACCTCTAAAGACTTGGACCAAAACAAATGCTATGGTTGATCAAGTACAGCCTTGAAACACTAGACGGATCCAACGCTACCTAATCGAGAACCATTACATTTTTTAACCACAGTGAGATAGATAACACACCACGACTCGAAGTGAAATCATCTCTTAAACCACCTAAATTGACCTAATGACACGAAAACAAATAATAACACAGAGAAGGCCTAACCAATACTGAAAGCATATCAAATCCCAGCTATGAGATCCTCATGATCGACGTGTAGAGCTTGTCTCGATTGCTTCAACACCCAGAGGTGCATCATCAGAAAAGCTTTGTCTATCCGGCTTTCACTGTTCCGGTCTTAAACCTAAAACAGACAATACATCCGACTGATCCAACCAAGAGTCATGAAGCTATAATAACCGGCGAAAATGATGGTTCTCCGAACTAACTATACAATAACCAGAATGCTAATCATCTAAAGATTTGAAATTGGAGCCCAGATTAGCATATCATCACCTCACAGTGCAAGTTCTAAGTGACAACATCACTCCCGTCAAATGACGAGACATACACCACACCTTGGTCGGACTGAAAAAAAAACAACAAAGCAACACCACCTCTTGCTGCAAGACACCACCGTGGTTGGTATGAGAGGTAAAAATTGAAAAAGAACTTAAGCCCCACCACTGAAGCTCGACGAAGAGAACTTCAGCCCTCACTGCTCTCCGAAGCCCACAAACCGCCGGTGACAAAACAGCAGACGGATTCGCCATCCCAGATCCACCCGATCTAGCAAAGATTTGACACTGTCCTCCAACGTCTGCACCAGGGCCTTCACCAGCCGCCTCACGCGTCGAGGAATCACCGGAACCACCACCTTCGAGATGCACCCAACCGACGGCGACAATATAACAAGGGGCGGGAGAATGAAAAGGAACTACAAAGAGGAAGAAACCTAAAGAGGATGGAGCCCTCTCCGGCGCCGGAAGGACAACCGGAGAGGCGGATCGAAATTGGCATTCTCTCTCTCTCGGCGGCGCTTTTTCTCAATAATATAAGCTTATTGTTTTCTTAAAGCTTAAAAATTGGTTGGTTTTATAATTTTATTTTATATAATAGATTATAGATTTAATATTAATTAATTAATTTTATTTTATTTATATATTGATAATCCATATAACCCATTTAGCCATTAGATTTTATATTATTGGGTTTAGATATATAAATTCAACTCATTATAATGAATGGGTCGGATTGAACCCGCCTACGAAAGTTTCAAACTCATGTGGATATAGGTTGGGTCGAATCGGATTATCCATTTTGACACTCCTACTTCTATGTGGCCAGCCTCTCTAATCCGTAACTGTAATCTTAATATATTTTTGTTTAAAAAAGTCTCGTTCCCATTTTTGTATGGTGTCGTCACTTTTATTTTAAATCTCTTAAGTTTTGAATATTCTTAAAATAAACGACTAAGTAACAATTTTGCTAATTTCAAATCTTAAAAGTGGCTTTCGTATTCGCGGATCTATTAAAATTAACAAGTAAATTGATTACATGAAAAATCATTATAAATACTAAGATGGCTATAATAATTATTTTAATTAATTTTGTTATATTTTATCATTAATAATGTATTTTAAAATTACAAAAATAAATGACTTTTTTTGTGTGTGGCCCTCTCTCTGTAAGTGGGTTTTTAAAATCTTAGTCCAATATCCTTTTTAGATCTGCTAACTGCTATGATGAACATCAAGTTTCCGGCCGTAAGTGGGAAAAGAGAGAACTCACAATAGAAATAAGGAAATTTTGTTGCTTTTCTTTGAATTTTAAAATATATTATTGATGATAAATAAAAAAAATTTATCTAAACTACTATAATTTAAACCTATGTCATTATTTATAACAAAAATAAATTATTTGTTGATGAATCATTTTTTCCGTTAACTTTTATTGATATGTGAATATAAGAGCCACTTTGGAGGTTTACAATAACAAAACTTTTTACTTTGATGATTAATTGTATGAATTCAAAATTTAGTGGTTTAAATCAATTACATTCCTTGTAAATATTTACTAACAGAAAGGCTACTCTCTAAAATTTTACTTCAAAATTGTTAATTTAGATTTCCTCTGTTTCTTAGAAATATTTTATAGGTTTTTATTTTGTTCCACAGTAACTTTATTTTATTTTTATTTTTTATATAACTAACATCAATTAAAATTAATCATATGTAAAGTTATGAAAAAGTGTTTTAGATAGAAAATGATGCATGTATTGCTAAAACTAAAAGTTATTATTTTGTGAATGTGAAAACTTATAGAAAAAAAACAATCAAGGAACAGAGGTTTTCTTTTTAGTGTGTACATGCAAGAATGAAAATTTTCGTTTTGGTGTAACATTATATATCGTAAGAATTTGCTCATCATCAGTAAAAGAAAATCATTACAAACCAAATATGCCAAAAAAAAAGTTAGTCCTCCAAAACTATTTCACAAAACATAACACACTACTCATATCAAAAACCTACAAATCAAAATTGTGTTTCAGAGAAGAAAAGTATAAAATTCAATGACGCTGATTAAGCCAATCTTCAACTAATTTCAAGTATCTTCTTTTCCACAACCATCTTAATCCCTTGCAACACATCCTTCGTTGTCTCCTCAGTGATCATCGCATCAATCCTCCTAATAAAACCCAAAACAAATTTAAACTCTCTAGTACAATACCACCATAACTGTTGCACCACAGCGATTTCAACATCCCTAAGAGCCTTCCCAAGAAACCCTAATTCCATTCCTCTGTTCACAGACTTCAACATCTCATTAACAAGATTCTCCACCAAAGAAACACTTGTCGTCTCCAACAAGTGAATCGCCGCACAAAACCCACCAACGAACGCTAAACCCCACTCGCTCGAACTCGAACCCGAACCCGAACCCGAACCCTCGTGGACGTTTCCTAACCGTTTCAAGATCGCTGGTAAAAGATAATCCATGAGTGGAATCACAAAATCGTCTTCATCCAAAGGCATGGACAAGCTCGTGAACACGAAAACCGCTTTCGCAAACTCTGTCTCAGCTCTAGACGAGATAAACTCACGCAGATCATGCCACGTTTCTTCGTGAATGGTGAACACCTCGAAAGCGATACGGTTCACGAGCATGGAAAGAATCTTGAAACTTGATTCTGAGATGACTTGTTCTTCAAGGCAAGATATGAGTTCAGGCGAGAGTACGTGAACCACTGCTGAATTCAAAGACGCTTCTTCTACGATGAATATAGCGTGAAGACACCTTACCGCATTCTCTCTGATCCCGTCATCGACACGTGGCTCTTTCGAGGTGTAGATTCGCATGAGCTTGAGAGAGAGACATGCCGGGTAAGAGTGGACGCAAAAACGGAAGAACTTGGTTCTGATCAGTTGTTTCCCCGATGGCTTTGTGAGGGTGGCGATGAATCTCACCGTCGGTTCGATGTGGGGATTCGCAAGAAGCTTATAGGCAGCTTCGTTGAAGTGTTGGGCGGAAGGTTCCTTCGTCGGCGTCTTCTGTTTCTCCATGGAAACAACTCGATAGAGAAGAATTGAAGATAGAAAGTAGAAACGATATATATATATATATATATATATATATATATATATATTACGCATCATTAAATTGATTTCTTTCTTTATTTTGTAGATAGGATAATGATGAGCAGAATTAAATTGTTATAATTTCTTTACTTCGGTAGATTTTTTTAACTCTTTAGTTTCTATCCTTTTGGAAGTTGCAACAAATATCCTTTTGTTAGCTTCAAAAAAAGAAAAAAATTATCCATTTGATATTATTTAGTCCACAATATAGGACTACAGATAACGTTCTTTACTCTATAGTTTTTTTTTTATATATACATAATCAAGGATAGTATTTTCTTACCAAAATATTTCTTTTAATTACAATATATTAATCTATCTTAACATTTTTGAAGTACATTTTTGTGTCATTTTCTCTTATCTTTGTATCTAAACAAGTCTCAACTAAATTCTCTACAATCCTTAAAACCAAACACAATCATTTCCTTATTTGATAATATTAATTTCCTAAAATATATATATCTAATTTAAATCAATATGTTAGATTAAAATATAATTCTCTTTTCATTTTTATTTAATCTTATATTTAATTATTTTAATTACTATTTAATACATAAACTTAATAAAATTTTAGATTTTTTTTAGCATATAATATGATTTGAATTTTTATAAATGGATATATATTAAAAATTGTCTTAGGATATTGGTAACCAAACAAATATATCCACTTATAGAGTTCGGGATACATTTTTGAAGTACAATAGGGAGTCATCACTTTTTACCAACTTCGGGCTGAGTTTTTAACTAAAATTATAACCGATTCAATTATCTGGATCCTCCTTAAGATTGCTGAATATTTTGGGCCGGTTTTTAATTCATAGCATACTTATTTATATCCAATTAATGTCAATTAATGTCTATTCTATCTTAGGAAAGATCTAATTTCATTTCTAAATCATAACTAACAAATCGTAAAATGTATATTTTCAACTTGCGAATCAAGTTGCGAATCAAGAGTTTCTACAAAACTCTACCTACAACCGTTAACAGTATATATATCAACAAAATAATAGATCTGTGGTGTGGTGTAAAAGCTAGTATTATTGATAAAAATAACATAACTGTTTCCCAGCCCAGTCGAGTATTAATTAGAGGATGTTACCATAAAAATATTTTAGAATTTTTAATCAGCAAGGTTTCAAGGCTAAAAATCAAATTGTTGTATTTTTGGAAAACAAAATTTTTCGATCACCAAAACAAAAAGGTTCAATTTTAGATATATTTTTTTTTATGTCTAATAAAAATCATAATTCAAGAAATTAATCAAGTAATGATAAATTTCTGAAGCCCTAATTTCATTTTGCCAAACTCCAAAACTCTTCAGCCGCAGAGATCTCTCCTCATGGCTCCAATTGGTGTGGGCGATGTTGTACCAGACGGAACTATCTCTTTCTACGATGAGAATGATCAGCTTCAGACCGTCTCTGTTCACTCTCTCGCCGCCGGTAAAAAAGTCATTCTCTTCAATGTCCCTGGTGGGTTCACTCCCACATGCAGGTATAAAGTTTCAAACTTTTTTCTGATTTATCCTTCAAACTAGTTTTATAGATGTGGGTTTTGATTATAAGCTGATGAATCTGTAGATTTGATTTGTTTTCTTGTTGTGAGCTTAGCATGAAGCTTGAGCCTGGATTCATTGAGAAAACAGAGGAGCTTAAGTCATAGGGTATTGATGAGATCATTTGCTTTAGCGGTGAGTATTAACTGATATGTTCTCATCTCTAAGATGAGTTTGTATACTTTCTAAAATCTGATCAAAATACTGAATTCGTTTGGTAGCCAAGATATTAAATTGTAGAAGAATTGGTTTGGTTATCGTATTTGGCTGAGTGTACTTAATTTGCAAACGTTTTGGTAATTGGTTTGGTTGCAGTGAATGACCCATTTGTGATGAAGGCATGGGGAAAGACATACCCTGAGAACAAGCATGTGAAATTTGTAAGTGACGGGTCAGGGGAATACACACACCTTTTGGGACTTGAGCTTGACCTCAAAGAGAAGGGTATTGATTCGCTCTGTTACTCGATAACCTCAAGGTGACTGTAGCCATTGTTGATTCTGCTCGTGAAGGTCCCTTTTCTCAACTTGAATCAATTACGATGATGATGACGCCGTCGATGTCAAATCTTCCAAGGGATTTGGTAGAGGAGATTGTCTCTAGGGTTCCTTGGAAATTAATGAGATCAGTGAGATTAACTTGCAAAAAGTGGAACGGTTTGTTCAAAAGCCGGAGCTTTATGGAGATGCGCATTGCCAAAGAAGAAGAAGCAGCAAAGGAATTAGGGGAGACTCGGATGATTGTGATGTTGGATTACAATGTTCATTTAATGGGCATTGCCGTGAACGACAATCTATCCATAAAGTCTCTAGGTAAACTTACTTGCCTAGAGGATTCAGAACAAGTCAAGATATCTCAAGTCTTTCATTGTGAGGGTTTATTGTTATGCATCTTGAAAGACGATGACACTAAGATTGTTGTTTGGAATCCGAGTTTGGGGGAAACAAGGTGGATCCAAACCAGAAAATATAACCGCGCAAGTGCATTGAAAGGACGAGACTATTACAAGTATGCTCTTGGATACAAAAATAATAGCCAAAACAGATCTTGTCGTAGCTTCAAGATCTTGAGGTTTATAGATGATTTCAGACTTCACCCCGACAACCCTGCTTTACGGTATGAAATCTACAATTTTGATTCTGATTCATGGATTACTCTTGATGTCTCTCCACACTGGCGTATAATGTCTGACCGTGGCCTCTCTCTCAAGGGAAACACTTATTGGGGTGCTGTAGAACGAAACGCACATGGACCCATTGATCGTATAATCTGTTTTGATTTCACAAGAGAGAGATTTGGACTGCTTCTTCATTTGCCGTTTAGTGCTTGGGGTAACCAGTTTGCATCACTATCTTGTGTTAGAGAAGAGAAGATCGCGGCTTTATTTCAAACAAGTAAAACATATAAGCTTGAGGTATGGATTACGACTAAAATTGAGACCAACAATGTGTCATGGATCAATTTCTTCACAATGGATACAACATACCTTGAGAGTCTTTCAGATCAGAGTTTCTTCATTGACGAGGAGAATAAAGTTGCTGTGGTTTTTGATAAAGAAGGAAAAACTATATGCGACCTCACTCACGACTCTGTTAAAGTCATTGGAGAGGATGGATGCTTGAAGAAATGGGTTCTTGGAGAACCCGGAGATAAAAAGTGTTGGCCACTATGTGCTCTTATGTTCCAAGTACAGTACAAATCAAGCAACATAAAGGAGTCAAAAGGAAAGAACAAAGCGATTAGGAAAAGGCATTGATTTGAGCAAAACGTGTTGAGAAAAGAGGAGGTGGGGGGAAACAGAGAGTTGATTGTCCTCAACTTGGGAAGTACCCTTCGTTTTATTTTAGCAATATGAATTTCTTCTTCAATTTGAACAAGATTTTAGGTTTTATAATTTTTACAAAACCGCTGGGTTATCAAGATTTAAGTACAAACCTTGAAAACGTAAACCAGCTATAAGATGTTTGGATTTACCATGTACTTGCTAGCGTTTGAGGTCACAGAGACTACAAAATCTATAGCAGTCTCTTCATCGTTGTCATACTTCCGAGTTGCATTCTGAAGAAGAATTGAATTGAAGGAATTGGTAATGTATGCCTTCTCCTTGTACTACCATTACGCGGGGCTGACATGTAAGGGTCAATGCAAGACTCATTTTTCTTCGAATACATGGCTTGCATTTCCTACATATGGTTTCTTCCTCATGCTTGGAACTGTTGGATTAGGTTCTTCTCGTCTCTTTGTCCGACACATTTTCAGTTCCATATAAAATGTGAATTAAGTAATGGTTAATTATTAGTCTTTACCCTCCCATTTTCAACTTCTTTGTTAGCGGTTTTGTAAAAATTTTAAAACCATTACTCCAACAAAGAAGTTGTCAGTGCACCGCATGAGTTGGTCTATCACAATGTTGCGGAACGCTGAAAAACTATCACAAGCAGGAGTGAATTTCAAGGTAAAGATCGATTTTGGATTACGAAAATATATATTCTTTTTAATTTGTTATAAGGCTTTGGTTCGTTTTTGCTTGGAGTTAAAAGACAAGAATCTTTCTACTCTTCAGTCATCCGAGTATTTGGATCTCCCAAAATCAGAAGAAGTTGGCATCCGGCTTAAGTGTGAGATGTCTGCTTCTACGGAACCACCAATAAAAAATGTATTTTTTGACATATTGACTGTTGCATTTGCAATTCTGACTCCTTTAAGTGTCTTTCATGGTCGGTTCCCACTTTGATCTCGTATGCTCTGTTTTGGTCTTGTGTTTCAACTGAAGCATAGAGACGTTCTTCTCTCGTACTCCCGTGTTATCTTTGTTTAGTTTCTTGTTCTAACAATGGCATTAAATTAGAAGAGAGAAATCTATAATTGGCGATATTGTTCACATTGATTCGAATGTTATATACTCTTACTTTCGTACAAACGAAAGTAAAGTGTAGAAAACATATTCTAACAATTGTAGAACGTAAAGTAATCCAAAGAACGAAGATATATTCAGAATTTCATAGAACATAGAGTAGAGTATAAAATATATATTCCAAATTTCGTAAAACACATAAAATTCCGAAATTTTTTTTCATACATAAATCAAAAATTAAAATTTGTAGAATATTTACAATGCCTAGAATACATAAGATTTTTTTTTTTTTGTTATTATACAAATGGTAAGAAATGTATTCTAAACTTTGTAAAACGAATTTTACTGATCTAAAAAACTATTTATTCTTAAAAAATCACAGAGTATCTTCTTTAAATCTTCTTCATACTTTGTTTGTCAACATGCTCTTTGAGGTTTTTTTTTCTTCTCTTAAAACTGCTTAAAATGTATTGTAAACAGAAAACATTTGTTTCCAGTTTTTCCATTAATTATGTGTATGTTGCAGCTTGTAAATCAAGTACAGTGCAAATCAAACAACATAAAAGTCTATAGCAGTCTTTCATCGTTGACATACTTCCAAGTTGCATCTGAAGACCATATATATATTTAACTGTAAATATTGAAATATATATATATTTTTCAGAAACCAATCATAAGCTGATAGAAATTTTAGATATTTCCAAATTTGCTGATAGAGATAAATGGCAAGTTTAGCTATTATCGTTTTCACCAATGTATAATCTTAATAAAATTCTTCTTTATCGGAAGCAATAACCCAAAATGATAAATATTTTCAGTTTATTGTTTCTTTTCCAATCTTTTATCTTATAAATCACAAGTAACTTAACAAATAGTATTGTGACATGTGTGAATTCACAAATTATTATTTAAAATAAACCAAGTTTTTTAAAATACATAACTTGTGTTAGTTTATCTATGTCTTAATGTAACTTTAGAAAACATTTAAATTGTATGTATGTGTGAGTAAGTTTCTGAGGGTAACTTCAAGTAGCTGGCAAACATTTGATTTGGTGCTAAATTGGTGGTGTTCCTGATGGAAAGAGGAAGGATTTGGGCCTTTGGCTATGAAGTTTTCGACAATTGATTTGCTTAAAGGGTTATTCAAAATAACTTATTCTTATGGAAACAGTCGAGAAGAAGAGGAAAAAGAAGAACGAAGAATGAGGGATGGCTAAATGAAAATAAAGAATACGGTGAGTACAAGCACGTGAGCTTATTTTATCACTCTCTACTTTGCATCTCTGCGGTGTTTTGGTCTAGTTGACAAATATTGATTTGCAGAGTTCTCTTTTATAACGAAGGAAAATATGACGACGGCTTAAAAAAATTAAACCACGGTAATGTAGGGATAAAGGAGTGAGATCTAAAACTTCCATAAACTAGGCTGTAGGTACGTATATCTATCAAATTAAAAAGATTCAATATTTTGATTTTAGAAATTTTATGTTTTCTCTTCTACTTTTATAATGTTGATTACCTTATATAAACTAACCAACTACTAGCATGTATTTCTTTCTTAAGCTTAAGGAGTAGTTTGGAGATTTTTTTTTCCTTTTTCTTTTTTACCGAAGCCTATTACACTTAAACCATGCCTTAAGGCTTAAGCACAAATTAACTATGCGTATTGTACTAATACTATTATTGCATTTTGCATGTCTCTACTTTCTACTTTCTAGAGTTCTCAAAGCATATTATTGAATATTGAGAGTTGTATAGAAGAAAACATATGCTTCATGCTTGACTATCCAAAGTATAGTTTTTGAAAGAAGGTCTATGAACGTTTTTCAATTACCTGTGATTCCGTGTGTGTTGTTTTTATTATACCCAAGTTTTTCATGTAGACGAAGAGGCCATCGAAAGATTACACTTCTACAACATGTTAAGTCCAAAATTATTGTGTAAACGTTTTTTACATAATTAATTGTTTATTTTAAGACAAACAAAAATCACTGTTATTCATTAAATATCGGGCATGATAATTGTATAATTAATTTGAGTGTAGTTATAGATCCTTTAACAATATAAAATAAAATAAGTGTAGTTATAATCAACTTTAACCATTTTCCCGTCACATAGGTTGGAATGCATACTAGTATATTATTAATTATTTTCAGTTTATTATTTCTTTTGGAATATAAATGATACTCCAACGATGTACAAACTACAAACAGGAGCTCCGTCTCATCAAAATAAAAAAACCACTTCCAAACGATGCATTTCATGAAAAAATTGTATCAAACTAATTTTAACCGCGGTCAAGGTAGAAAATCCGATAAATCTTGCAGACCTCCGGTCATCATTGCCTTCTCCTTTGGATTCATCATATTATTCCTCATTGATCAATGATTATCAAGAAACAGCGTCAAGGTGGTTGGGTTATAAACACATGCTTAGACATGCCTAGATCTCTCAATAGATCTAGACATGCTTAGACATGCTTAGATCTCTCAATAGTCAATAGTGCTCACATCATCAATGTAGAGATATGTCATGAGGAAAAAAAAGTAACTTGAAAAATCGTGTACATACTTATGACCCAGCATTTTGAGAATTAAAATTTTGAAAGCGAACCGCTTTAAAATACGGCGCGGACATTTGATTGACCCACAACCATTTATGTTTAGAATCATTTACATTGTTGGTTAGAAAAGTTGAAATTCAGCAAAAGAAAGCCATCTTTATATTTTCGTTTCGAGTTTGGTTTGAAAATTCTGGTTTAAAGCTTCCTTTGGATCCAAGAAAATTGCAACTGTGTGCATTATTAATTAGCCATAACTAAGCAAGATGCAGCTGGTTGGAAAAGAGAGAAGCCACTGCATCTCTAGGCTGAAATGAATACCACAAGTACAATACAACTTGTACTAATTATTGATCGTATAGTTCTTATAATATGTTCTTTTGTCATTTTAATGAATACAATTTGATATTTACAAAAATAAAAGCCACATTTAATCAAAGAATCAATAAGTTTAAGCTTTACTAAAAAATTAAAGAGTGATTATATGTGCCAATTTATTTTTGGTATTTTCTAATATCTTCTCACAAAATATTCTTCACAGTAGATAAACTTATTAATCTTGGGCTGTATCAAATCAGTCTCTGGGAATTGTTCTGTAAAGCTTTTAATTTCATATCATATGATTTTATAGGAAATATATATAATTTGTACAAAACAATTTGGATTTAATCAACTTAAATAATTTAGGTTATGTGTTAGTTTATATGAATAACTAAAACTAAATGTTTAAATATCGTAGAGAAGTATCATTTTTTTTTCATTAATAATGTTTTTGTTACCTCGAATGCTCCAAAATATTAAAGAAAACTATTATCAAAGTTAAACAAAAAAAAAAATCCAATATATTCAAGAGATATGTATGGATGAGTATTAAATTATTTCTATATTTTTGATAGTTTATGATTTCATTAAATAAAAGTGAAAAATGTTTTTAACATTTATAAAAATTATTTATTCTATATTATTTTATAGTTATTAAATTAATTAACATAATTATATAACAACACGCACATATGTGCAGCTTATTACCTAGTATGTCAAATGACACTCTTTGTGACAGAATATGATATATATTTCTAACGTTGCAATCTGAAAGAAATGCCACTATTAATAGTTTACTAACAAAGTTTAATCTATAATGTAAAAACATTTTATTTTTCTGATCTCAAACAATATAAATTTTTATTAAATATTTAAAGGATATGTTAATTGTTTTTCTATCCAAACTAATCATTTTTAATATATGTTTCATTATTTGTTAATAGTTTAACTTTGAATAATACTGAAAATATCTAGTTTTGCTCAAATTTAAATAAATTGCTCACATCATAAATGTAGAGATATGTCATGAGGAAAAGGTAACTTAAAAAAATTATTTACATTGTTAGTTAGAAAAATTGAAATTTAATAAAAGAATAGCTATATCTTTAGACTTCCTTTTTGATGATTAAAGCTTCCTTTGGGTCCAAGAAGTTTGCAGCTGTGTGCATTAATTCGGCATAAGTGAGCAAGTTGGCTGGTTGAAGAAGAGGGAATCCCACTGCATATGAATAGCACAGGTACAATACAGATTACAGAGTTATATTTTTTTTTTTGGTAAGGGACTACAGAGTTATATTATATCAAGGTTGAAGGATGCTTTCTTTCGCTTACAAGTCGTACTATCTATTGATCGTATAGTTCTTATTACATGTTTTCTTTTCTGTCATTTAAATAGATACAATTTTTCATTTACAAAAATAGAAGCCACATTTAATCACTAAAGAAATCAGTTTAGAGGATACCCTATAATGACACTAATCTAATCATTTCATCCATAGTTCGCACACTCAAATTGTAATGTCCCGACCGCCACCTCTCATTGATTCCCATGTTTACTCTCACTCCATGGGCCTACTTTCTTTAATGAGCCTCACGTCCTCTTACTAGGGTTATAAGGCTCATGAACTGGAAGTGGACATGGAGACCACTGAGAGGTGGCAGTCGGAGCGTTACAAGTGGTATCAGAGCCGAACCCAGATGAGTGTGGAGTCGAATGGACTCACACCGTCGGGGTTGACGGTCTTGGTGCGCAACGAGGACGTTGCGATCTGTTAGTGGGGGTGAATTGTGACACCTCGGTTTCAGAGACTTGCGGAGAGGTTTAAAATAATTGATTTGGCCAACTATGTCACCAAAGTGCTTATCTTTTCGGTCAAGGATCCTGAGACTCCAGAGTTAAGCATGCTTGAGCTGGAGTAGTCTTAGGATGGCTGGATGGGTGACCTTCGAGGAAGTGACTGTCGGAACTGTGTGAGTGAAGACAAAACACATGGAACAATCATGTGGTCATTTGTAGGGACATTAGCAAGTCTTTAAAGCTTCCCAGACATAGCAAACCGACCGTCGGATATGGATGGGCTCACGGGCCTAGTGAGAGAACGTGAAGCCCATTAAGGAAGGTGGACCCATGGATTGGGATTGGATATGGGGTCCACTGAGAAGTGGCAATCGGAGCGTTACACAACTTTTCAAAACATAATATATATATATATATATATTATGTTTTGAAAAGTTGTGTAACGCTCCGATTGCCACTTCTCAATATATATATATATATATATACTGAGATTATTATGTAACTTAAATAACAAAATTCATATTTTTGATAAATCAAATTCACAATTTGAGATTTAATATCTCAGACGAAGCTTGCGGTGAAGATTCCGATCTTAGATCGTTTTAAAGATTATTAAAAAGTTGTGAAAGCTTTATTATTCAAAAATTGTTATAGATAGATAAAAGAGGAAGAATATATTGTATCTTATTCCAATGAATGAAAGGTCCTTTATATAGGAGTACAAAGAGAGGGTTTTACTTGATGACAAAGTAAACCTAGTTTACCTGTAATTCTAGAAGATGGGGCTTATAATGGGCATCCATCTATTATTCATAATACTCTCCCTTGGATGTCCATTATAATAATGTAACTCAAAATGCGCCGGAAATGCTGCCTCATTGAAAACCTTACCAGGAAAACCCAATGGGAAAAACCATGGTTAAGGGAAAAAGAGTGCAGCGCGCATCTACTCCCCCTGATGAGTACACATGTTGAGATTCTTGAGACGGCGTAATCCGAGATGATAAACCAACTTCTTAAAAGTAGCAGTAGGTAGCGCCTTGGTAAATAAGTCCGCCAAATTGTCACTCGAACGAATCTCTAAAACGCGTACATCACCATTTTCTGCAGGTCGTGTATGTAAAAGAACTTTGGTAGAATATGCTTTGTTCTATGGCCTTTGATGTATTCGTCTTTAAGTTGGGTGATGCATGCAGCATTGTCTTCATACATGATTGTTGGAGCATCTTTCCCTGCACATATACCACAATCTTCTCGAATATGATGAATTATGGATCTTAACCATACACACTCGCGACTACCTTCATGAATGGCTAAAATTTCTGCGTGATTAGAAGAAGTGGTTGTAATAGTTTGCTTCATAGAACGCCAGGAAATAGCAGTACCTTTGCTTGTGAATACATATCCTGTTTGCGATCTACCAGTATGGGGATCAGATAAGTATCCTGCATTTGCAAAACCAATTAAATCTTTCTTGGATAAATTGGAAAAGAATAAACCCATGTCGTTCGTACCTTGAAGGTAACGAAATATATGTTTAATCCCATTCCAGTGCCTTCGAGTTGGGCATGAGCTAAACCTTGCTAATAAATTCACCGCAAATGATATATCAGGTCTTGTATGACTAGCAAGGTACATTAATGCCCCTATTGCACTTAAGTATGGTACTTCAGGACCAAGAAGTTCTTTATCATTTTCCCGAGGACAGAATGGATCTTTTTTCACATCAAGTGTTCTTACAACCATTGGACTACTTAAGAGGTGTGCTCTATCCATATTGAACCTTTTAAGCACATTTTCCGTGTATGTCTCTTGATGCACCAAAATACCATTTTTTAGGTGTTCAATTTGTAGTCCCAAACAAATTTTTGTTTTTATGAGATCTTTCATCTCAAATTCTCTTTTCAAATATTCTATTGTGAAAGAAATATCTGCAGGAGTTCCCATGATATTTAAATCATCGACATATACTGCGATTATAACAAATCCTTTCTTAAGTCTCTTTATAAATATGCATGGACTAACATGATCATTCTTGTAGCCTACTTTTAGTAAGTACTCACTAAGACGATTATACCACATACGCCATGACTGTTTTAATCCATAAAGAGATCGATTTAATTATATGCAGTATTGATCTCGAGAAACAGGTTTTACTGCTTCACGCAGTTTAAATCCTTCTGGAACTTTCATATAAATATCATTTTCCAGTGGTCCATATAAATAGGCTGTGACTACATCCATTAAACGTAAATCAAGTCCTTCTTTTATTGCCAGACTAATGAGGAACCTGAAAGTAGTTGCATCCACCACAGGAGAGTATGTCTCTTCATAATCAATTCCAGGTCTTTGTGAAAAACTTTGTGCAACTAAATGTGTTTTATATCTCACAATTTTACCGATTTCATTCTTCTTTCGCACAAAACCCCATTTATGTCCCACTGGTTTTACACCTTTAGGTATACGGACTACTAGTCCAAAAACTTCTCTCTTTGCAAGAGATTTTAATTCTGCATCTATTGCTTCATTCCATTTTAGCCAATCACTTCTCTGTGTACACTCTTCAACAGATGTTGGTTCTTGATCCTCATCCATAACATCAACTCCTACATTATATGCAAACATATCATCGACGTCGATTTGCTTTCAGTTCCATTTTATTTTAGACAAGGCATAATTAATTGAGATCTCTTCATTATCAGGTACCTGAATTTCTTTCTTTGCCATGTCTAAGGTCTCTTCCAGAGATTTTTCTTTCATAATTATTTTCTCTGTTTCACCATTGATAATTTCTGCTCCTTTTCTTTTTCGAGGATTTTTATCTTTGGACCCAACTGGTCTACCACGTTTCAAACGTGTCTTAGACTCATTAGTAGTTTGATTTTGTCATTCTGGGATATTTATTCTTATTGGAGCATTTACAACTGGTATATATGATTTGATCACACTTTTTGGGTCATCAAACGTGTCTGGTAATTGATTTGCTAAACTCTGTAAATGAATTATCTTTTGGACTTCTAATTCATACTCTATAGTCCGAGGATCAAGAGAAGCCATTGACAATTGATTCGAATTTATATCTTTATCCAACTGTTTATTTTTCCCCTAATGTTGGGAAAACAAACTCATTAAAATGACAGTCTGCGAATCAAGCCTTGAATAAATCCCTTGTGGATGGCTCAAGATACTTTATTATTGATGGAGAATCAAATCCAACATATATTCCCAACCTCCTTTGAGGTCTCATCTTAGTTCGCTGTGGTGGAGCAATTGGAACATATACATCACATCCAAAAATTTTAAGATGGGAAATATTTGGTTCCTAACCCAGAACTAATTGTGATGGGGAGAAATTATGATAACTTGTTGGTCTGATACGAATCAGTTCTGCCGCATGTAATATAGCATGTCCCCAAGCAGATATAGGTAGTTTTGATTTCATTAGTAATGGTCTAGCAATCAGCTGAAGGCGCTTTATTAGTGATTCTGCTAAGCCCATCTGTGTGTGAACATGTGCTACAGGATGTTCAACACTTATCTCAATAGACATGCAATAGTCATTAAAGGCTTGAGATGTGAATTCACCAGCATTTTCAAGACGGATTGTCTTAAAAAGAAAATCTGGAAAATGTGCTCGTAATCTAACCAACGTGGCCAAGTAATCTTGCAAATGCTAGGTTTCGAGTTGGTAACAAGGATACATGTGACCATCGACTAGATGCATCAATTAAGACCATAAAATACCTAAAGGTTCCACATGATGGGTGAATCGGCCAACATATATCTCCTTGTATGCGTTCCAGAAAATTATATTTTTCTAAATTTATCTTTGCTGGTGAAGGTCGTATAATCAACTTGCCTTGTGAACAAGCAACACATGAAAATCATTAGAAAGAATCTTCGGGTTCTTCAATGAATGACCACATGAATTTATTATTATCTTTTGCATCATTGTTGTGTCAGGGTGACCTAACCGGTCATGCCAAACTTTTAAAGTTTCTGTGGACTTCTGGTTTACTATAGCATTTGCTTCAATTTTATTAATTGTTGTATAGTAAAGCCCAATGGAAAATGCAGGCAGTCTTTCCGCAATATTTTTAGAGTCTTGGGTATTATTTGTGATTTGAAGGTATTCAGTGTTACCTTTGCTCATTGTCTCAATATGGTATCCATTTCTGCGGATATCTTTAAAACTTAATAAGTTTCTTTGAGACTTAGGAGAGTATAATGCATCAACAGTTTCTAATTGTGTTCCCATAGGCAATGATATATTAGCTCTTCCAGAGCCTTCAATTATCTTTGCACTACCAGTTATGGTACTTACACTTGCTTCTTTCATTGTTAAACATGAGAAATAACTCCTATTTTTTAGAATGGTATATGACTAGTTGCACTGTTGGCCCGACATAAATCTCCACCATTCATTGTTCTTCAAATAAATAAACAAAAATAAATTAATCTCATATAAGTATTACTTAATTAAATTATAAATAGAAATTCATAAATAAATAAATATCTTAATAAATTAACTTTAATCATGTCTCAAAATACATAAATGCATAGAATATAAAAATCAAATAAAAATAAATCTGAAATCCAATAACTAAAAGCCAAAGACAATAAAATAAGAGACGAGGTTGAATAATTCTAGCTAGATCAGTTTTTCTCTTCTTCAGGAGGGAAGAAATCGGGAATGTCTAGGTGAGTAAAATCACCAAAGTCAAAATCATCTTCAAACACCATATTTGTATCCACTTTCTTTCCCTTTTCCTTGATTGATTGTTGGTAGAGCTCAACAAGATGTTTTGGGGTACGACACGTACGAGACCAATGGTCTTTTCCTCCACAACGGTAACATATATTCAGATATGTTGATTTCTCTTGTTTGTAACCACCTTTGTTTTCCCACTTCTGGTGAGAGTGGTTCTTAAACTGAATCCCATGACCACGACCTCGACCGTATCCACGTCCACGACCATGGCTACGACCTTGACCATTATTATTGGTCTTATCATAGGATGCCACATTCGCTTCAGGGAATTGAGCAGAACTAGATGGGCGTAGTCCATGATTTTCAACAACAGCTTGTTTCTTAGCTACAAGGAGACAAGAAATGAGTTGGGAATACTTCATTAATCCCTTCTCACGGTACTGTGTCTGCAGGACAATGTTATTAACATGAAAAAGTGGAGAATGTCTTCTCCAACTTGTCTGCATCCGTGACTTTCTATCCACATAATTCCAATTTGGAAGTTATTTTGAACAAAGCTGAGTTATACTCACTTACAGACTTGAAGTCTTGTAATCTTAGGTGAGTCCAATCATAGCGAGCCTTTTGATGATCATACCTTTCCTTAGATCATTCCAAAGGATTTGTGGATCTTTCACACTCAAGTATTCATTCTTGAGATCCTCATGGAGGTGATGACGAAGGAAAATCATAGCTTTGGACTTGTCCTTGCTTTGAGTTTGATTTCCTTCTTTGATGGTGTCAAGGAGATCTTTTGAATCTAGATGAATCTCAGCATCTAGTGCCCATGCCAAGTAGTTGTCTCCACTTATGTCAAGAGCTCCAAAATCAAGACTAGTGAGTTTTGACATAACTTTTAGCTTCAAAAACGTGCTGATAACGTGTTTTAGATAGATAAAAGAGGAGGAATAATTTTTTTTTTCGCAAAAAAGAGGAGGAATATATTGGTATCTTATTCCAATGAATGAAAGGTCCTTTCTATAGGAGTACAAAGAGAAAGTTTTAATTGATGACAAAGTAAACCTAATTTACAAATAATTTTAGAAAATGAGCCTTATAATGGGCATTCATCTATTATTTATAACAAAAATATAATATATGTTTCATTGTTAAAAAAAAATTCTTACTTTTATAACTGCTAATATTTTTATGGGTAAAACAATAAAAATCCATTATGTATACCGACTGATTTTCATAATGATCTTTTACTTTTATTTTTAGGTGAAAACACTTTTTTTTTTTGCTTTCTCTAGTGTGATTATGCATATATCTTTATTGGCAAACTTTTATATAGTGGCATTACAAAACGTCATTAAAAGTTACCGATCAAAGCCGTTACAATTAAAAGATTTAGTTTTAGTTTAAAAAAAAAAAATGATTTCTTGGTTATTAAAATCAGCTAGGTCCTTTGTATGTCTTCATGCATTAATTTCCAAATTAGGCCCATACTGATAAAAATGGATCAATAATACCCACATAAAGTAAGATATTATCTCATTTCATTACCCAAGCAACAGAGACACATCACTAATTTCAATGGCGCAGAAGCCTTGATATTAAAATTTGTGCATACTTTATGTTGTATTATTATTTTTTTTCTTTTTGTCAAAATATTATTTTGTACTAGGATAGTACCCGCGCTACGTAGCGGAATTGTTTTATATTTTGTTTTTATTTTTATTATTTTTGGATAATTTTATATATGTTTGTAATTAAAAAAATCATTATTAATATAGTTTTTGACAATGTTCATTGGTAATATTTTTGGTTTTAAGTTTTTGTTATTATGTGTTGCTAGTTTTTTTATTATAATGAAATTGTAGATTAAAATCAATTTTCTTCTTGTATTAGGATGTAATGGAGAACCATTATGATTGTTAGTTGTTTTGTTTTATTTTATCAATTTTGGCGTTGGATATTTAATGTTTTTATCAACACCATGGAGATTTTTTAAAATTTTTGGTTATTAAAAGAATGTTTGATTGTGTTATATCAACTCTACGTCCTTACATGTTTATGAGATTAGTTAATTAATTATTAAACATATAATGAAAAAATGTTTTTTCTCGCTTCGGAAAAATTAACTCATATGAGTCTAACTTGTGTTCAAAATTGTCCAACCATTCTATTCTTCGGATATGAAACTTAATTTATTTTATGTTTTTAATCAAAAAAGAAATCCATCAAAACATTTTTTTGTCATTAACATCTCATTTTTGAGGTTTATGATTGGGCTTTTGATATGATGATGGGTCTAGTTCACCTTATGCAAAACTAAAACTCATTCTAGTTATATATATATTGAAATCAGTTGTCGATCATACTACTGGTGTCCGCTGAGGAAGGTTCTCGTTGAAACAAAGTTTGAACCACTTCGGTTTATATATTACGGTCAAGTTTGGTTTAATTTCATTTAGGCGATGTTGTTTATCTCACGTAACAAAACAATATGCCATGTGCTTCATTTTTAAAAAAAATCTATTAATTTATTTAAAATTGACAAACAAATCAAAATATTAAAATTTATACTCAAGTTTAAGAGAAAAAGTGACATGGAAAAAAAAAACTTTTATTATAGGTTGATACATGTTGAGTTGTATTATTTGAAATGTTTTTATTGATTAACGATTTTATTGAAATGTCAAGCTGAAAAAGCCTAAAATGTTGAGTTGTTAGATGAAGAGAACAACACATTCTAATTTTATTGTATTGATTATTATATTTATACCTCTTAACTAACTATTACGGCTTTATATAAGATGGAATATATAATTAAATGTATTGGTATCTGCTTAAAAAAAAATATTAATAATTTTACTATACAAAAGATCTATAGCTATAAAGCCTAGCTAATGAAATGGCCTATATTTTAAACAGCTTAATAGTTCTTTGCAAGGCTAATTCCGTGAGAGTTTTTTTTTTTTTTTTTTTTTCATATACAAAACGCAACTTCACGTTGTCACAAAGGACGAGTTAATCTTAACAGCTTCGTAGCCACTCCTGCTTCATATTTCTTATCAGACCAACAATCTGTATAGATCCTTTAGCTGCAAGTTCATAAAAGTCTAACTAAGTATTGAGGCTAGAGAAAAAGGTCTAAAAGTATGCTTCCGGGTTTACTCGTCATGATGATCCCTCAGGGTTTTGACTATGCAACGGAGGTTCTCGAGGCCTCAAACATGACTTTTGCTTTCAAAGGCCCATGTTTTGCGGGACTCGACATGTTGCTCACCGTTGATCCGGCCAATATCCATTACATCATGAGCTCAAACTTCGAGAATTATCCAAAAGGATCCGAGTTGAAGAATATATTTGATATTTTGGGAGATGGGATTTTCAACGCGGATTCAGAGTTATGGGAAGATCTGAGGAAATCAGCTCAAACCATTATCAATCATCAAGATTTTCAAAGCTTCACACTAAAAACAAGCTTGAGTAAGCTAGAGAAAGGGCTTGTCCCACTTCTTGATCACGTTGCTGAGAAGAAATTGGTCGTTGACTTACAAGACGTGTTCAAAAGATTTGGTTTCGACACTTCCTTTGTTCTTATAACCGGGGTTGATCCAGGTTGTCTCTCGATCGAACTGCCGCATATGGAGTTTGCAAGAGCTTTTGCCGAAGCAGAGGAAGCGATATTGTGATAAGGTTGGTCTAGTGAGTCAACATAAGAAGAGAGTGGTGACTTGGCCAATGAGTTGGCTGGTTAAAGAATGTTAGCAATGTGCTAAGTGAGAGAGTTATGTGCTCTCCGATGGTTAGAGCGAGAGTGATGTACTCTCGATTCAGATCTTGTTACAGAGGTGAAGAGCTTCTGATGTGCTTGCCTTCGTCTATGGTGTGTACTCGTTTGGTTTATCAATAAAGGAGATAGAGGTTTGTTATCATTACGGAGCTAGCGATATCTTAAATCTAACATTGGTGCAGTGAAAATGTGATCGGAGCTTCAACGCGGAAGAGATCAGATCTGAAATTGGATTCTCTGAGAAGACGATTATGACGGAGACGACGGTTGCGACTGAAACTGATATCGGAGCTTCAACGCGACGGAGATGGCAGAATTTAATGAATTGAAGTTTCTCTATGGCGAATTTCAGAGCCTATGCCAAGCGGATGTGCAAATGGAGAAGAAGTTTACTTCGCTGGATAAAAACTTGAAGCGATTGAATGGAGATTTGAAACGAGTGCTAGAATTGGTGGAGACGACACCAGAGAAGATGAATTCTATGGAGAGACTGGAATCGCGATCGTTTTCTGATGGCACAAACCAGGTACCGTATTCAACTTCGGAACCTTGCCATAGTGATGCTGCCACTGGGAAGCCTTGCCATTGTCTTTCTAAACAGGATGAGATGCCTGTGTTTGATCAATCACAGCCTTGTGAGTGGTTGTACAAGGTAGAAAGATATTTTGGTGTTCGTCGATACTCGAAGATGGATAAACTGGATTTGTTTGGATTTAGTTTGGAAGGAAAGGCATGGAAATGGTTTTGTTGGGAGATGCACAAGAGGGAATTTTTAAGGATTGGAGTGATTTGAAGTGCAGATTTTTGGCTCGCTTTGCTCCAGTTCAGGGTTGTTCTCCGTCAGAAGTGATTCTGTGCAATAGCATTCCACGCTAAAGCTTGATCACACAACAGATTCGACGCCAGATTTTGAATCAAAAGCTGCCTCAATCATGGAGATTGATTGTGTTCCAGATTTTCAAGTACCATCTACTAATTTGGAACCTAGCCTTAGCATTAGGATTTGCAATGAGTCATTGGATGTCATAAATGATTTGTTCTTGGAGCAATCATATGTTGTCGATGCTTCCGAAGGGGTTGAGATTTTTGAGTTGTCAACAATTGTCAAGAACACACAATGTGTATTCCAAGTGTTCGATAAAATGTTGGTGAGAGACAGAAGAAGGAAGCAAAAACTTAAACAGAGAAAGTATCTCAACGCTTGGAGGTTTAAGTTCAAATTGAGGTCAAGAATTCGACAGCTCAAGGGTTCTTTTTCTTTTGCTTATATTGGATCAAATGGGGAAAGGCACAACTATAAGTCTCATAAGAGGAGGATGCATACACATATGAATCGGTTGATATGTAGATTGAGGTTGAGACAGGATTCAAGCAGCATAAAACAGTCTAATACTTCTGATATGTAGCCTAAGTTCTGGAGTAAAGTGGAATTAGGGGAAGAGACAGCTCTTACACTCGAGGAAGCAAAAACGGGTATACGTCTTTTAACTTCTTCTGATGCACAGTACAAGCTACAAGAGAATGTGTTTGTGGTGTCGGTTCTCCACGGATACACTGTTTTGAAAGCTTCTCCAATGGTGTATGGGAAACTACAGCTACAAACTAGACTAGCAATGGATATTCTAGAGCATGAAGTTAGCTTACTAAGGGTTCCTGCGTTCAACACACCTTTGCAAGACCGTGATACAACACTACTGACACAGTTTATCCATGGTGATGAGAAGTTTCAAGTGTTTCACAAGTGGAGAAGTAAAGAACTTCGATTCTGGAGGATGAATACAAACAAGAATAAGTATCATGTGCTGCTTACTTCTCTTTCGAAAATGAATGTTCCATGTATTCTTGTTGTTTCCGCAGTAGTTCGGCATAGAAGGACACATATGGGGATTGCACGACTCCAAGTTTGGCACTGTTGGGATCACAAGGCTGGGAAGTTGCAGCCATTTTCAGAACTCTTGCAGTGGGAACGGGTGTATTCTCAGTCCAGCGAAGGGATCAGCTGCTTAGAATTCGACCTTGGACCTTTCTTTACAACTCACGGTGCCACTAGTAGTGATGAAGTTATTGATGCAACAGCAACATCAATATCTGTAAAGTATATTGGATTCAAACAATATGGGACAGTGATGATCTTGTGTATGTGCCTCCAACAAGTGCTCGTGAGGTTGTTTACTTGGGTGAATCTAAAGAATGTGAAGTTTTGGCTGATCTCCAGCGGGTATGTGATCCATGCCATAGTCTTTCACAATTTTAAGCAACATAAGTTTCTCAAAGCATGGCGATTCAAGTACAAACAAGAATCAAAATGGTGGACAAACAAGAAGCATCACATTGTACAAGGTGATAACATCATTATTTTATCCATTTTAGCTATAGTTTTAGTATGCATTTAGGAAGAGTTTAGTATGATTTCAAGGCTTTAATGTCTATTATTAAGTATTTTTTAGGTTTCAAGAAGGTTTTACAGGTTTTATAGCAAAAAGGACCAAAGACAAAGAAAATACGTTTCAGGAAAGATTCAGAGATTTACATTATGTGCCACTTTTGAAGAACTTCCAGGACTCCTATTTCAACGATCTTGGTGTCTATGGAAAGCTGGAAGAGTCATCTGTCTCCTCGAAGTGGAAGCAAGTCAATCCGATCATTCACCAAGAAGTTATGCCCAATTTACCGAGACGTGTTATAGACCGACGTAAGGAGAACCATTCAGCCGATGGGCTTTTATTGATGGCCTGACCAGAAACCATCACTGCGGCCCAGCCCGGAGGAGTCACCACGTTCTAGAACATTCCTACGCTGTTTCAACAAAAAATACGTTTTTACCCTTACAAAACCCTAAGCCTTCAAAACTCTATAAATACTCTTCTAAACCGGCCATAGGGTTTAGAATGTGCCTTTAAAGTGCCTTCACCGAGCAGCCAAGAGATCACGACCAGAGGCGCAGCCGATGACCTGAAGCTCTCTCTCGTCCCTCTCTTTGAAACCTTGGAGATCACCAAACTCTTTAGTTTTCTATTTGCTTTGTTCTTTGTTTCTAAAGGAAGAAAATCCTTACAACTTTGTTTGACAATCATTGAAGTAATATCTAAAACCCTTTTCTCTATTTATTCTTTTATGTTTATGAGTTTATTAAATCTTGCTTTGATGATTTCCTTCAACATGCTAGAGTAATTTTCTAGTTGGGTTTAAAGGGATAATCAAATGAGGGAGATGATCTTAGTTTAGGTGGCAATTTTTAGAGTTTGTTAGATTTTTTTTTTGTTTATTCTATACTTTAATTTTAAGTCTTTGCTTAATGGTTTAAGTTAGCCTCATGAACTAACTATGATCTAATGTGTGTGTGCGTCGCCAAAAACTTGCATATGTGCTTGACCTAGCTTAGATGTGTGAGGAGTCATAGGAAGCACATACCTCTTACCTATGGAATTTCATGGATTATAATCGAACCTGTTTTAAATGGTTTGATCTATGCGTTGTTGCCTGCGACAGTTGAGTCTCGGAGTATAGAGATTTTAGACCGTTAGCTTGTGATCTATAAGTTAACGATTCATTCGTGTTTCGTAGTCCAAGTTTTAGATAAACAAACTAATCCTAAACTTTCCTAGATAGATAGATCATCGATCCCCTGCGATTCCCCTTGATGCCCGACGCTTTTATTTATTTATTTTACTTGCTTTTTATTTACGTTTATTTGCTTACTTACGACCGTGACAACCAAAACCCATTTTTATTAAGTCCTAGCCTTACATCTC
Source organism: Camelina sativa (assembly GCF_030686135.1). Classification (NCBI taxonomy): domain Eukaryota; kingdom Viridiplantae; phylum Streptophyta; class Magnoliopsida; order Brassicales; family Brassicaceae; genus Camelina; species Camelina sativa. The sequence goes on along the minus strand of NC_141886.1, from coordinate 17,459,029 downwards.
TTCCGACGGATTCTCTAAACAACAACTTTCTCTTTGTGGGATCGATCATTAAATACTACTACCGATTAGTTATGCACTTTCAGCTGTCGTATGGTCTTTTTAAGGTAAAAGATTTGGAGTGAAAAACCACACACATCACAAGGAGCTAGTGAGAGATTGCCAAATTGTTTTTAGAAGCTTAAGGGCAAGCTTCTCCGAAAGGGGGGGAGTATTGATAAGGTTAGTCTAGTGATTCAACATAAGAAGAGAGTGGTGACTTGGCCAATGAGTTGGCTGGTTGAAGAGAAGACTCTAATTCTCTGAGAGGGTTTGGAGTTGAGAAGTATCTGAAGTATAAATAAGGGAGAGGAGTGTCTGAGGGAGGATTATACTTATGTTGTTGAATGTTAGCGATGTACTAAGTGAGAGAGTTATGTGCTCTCTGATGGTTAGAGCGAGAGTGATGTACTCTCATTTCTGATCTTGTTTTAGAGGTGAAGAGCTTGTGATATGCTTGCCTTCGTCTATGGTGTATACTCGTTTGGTTTATCAATAAAGGAGATAGAGGTTTGTTATCATTACGAAGTTAGCGATATCTTAATTCTAACATATTGTACAGACATGTCAAGCCGGAGATGGTTTGGAAGATGCAAAGATGGTTTGGGTTTGGAGATGAGTTGAAAATTAAAAAAGCTCACTCCACATTCGACCGAATTTTCTCTAAGTGCATAGCTTCTAAAAGAGATGGAATAGCCCGTGGAGATATTGACTCTTCTTCTAAAGATTTGTTGATGTCTTACATGAATGTCGATATGACCAAGTACAAGTTTTTGAATCCTAGTAATGAAAAATTCCTTAGAGACATTATCGTAAACTTCATGGTAGCTGGTAGAGACTCCACAGGCTCTGCTCTTACTTGGTTCTTCTTTCTTCTCTCTAAGAACCCAAAGGCGATAACCAAGATTCGTCAGGAAATCAACGCAAAACTATCTCCAGGAACCAAGAATTTGAATCATTCAACTCTCAGGAGGTAAAAGAGTTGGTGTATTTACATGGCGCATTTGTGTGAAGCACTACGGCTCTATCCACCGGTTCCATTTCAGAACAAGTCTCCTATAAACTCGGATGTCCTTCCGAGCGGACACAAAGTCGATGCAAGTTCAAAGATTTTCATTTTTCTTTACTCATTAGGGAGAATGAATTCGGTTTGGGGAGAAGATGCATCGGAATTCAAACCAGAGAGATGGATTTCAGAGAGTGGAAGGTTAGTTCATGTGCCTTCTTTTTAGTTTTTATCATTCAATGCTGGTCCAAGGACTTGTTTGGGGAAAGACGTGGTTATGAAGAATATGAAGACAATAGCTGTGAAAATTATACAAAACTATGAGATAAAGGTCATTGAAGGACAGAAGGTCGAGCCATTTCCTTCTATTATTCTTTACACGAAGCATGGTCTTAAAGTTACAGTCACTAAGAGATGTAACTTGATCTGAACATATATTATGCAATGCCTTTGTCTTATAAGACTATGAGTTTCCAACTCAAAACTAAATTTCAATAAGCGTATTAGCCCAATTTTTTAATATTATTTATAAATTGAATCCACAGATTGTGTTTTAACGCGGGTCAAGATTATGGAATTTCTACATTATATTAGATAAAAACATTATGGTTATTATGACTAGATTTAGGAGTTTAGCAATATGATATATATATATTATATATCACCCCTAAACTTCTCACTTCTCATTTGACATTGCTCTTGTGGTCTTGTCAATGATTTCTACGATTCATACCATACACACACACACATATATATATATATATATATATGTATTGTCTCAGGTGCAGCGTCTTCTAAGAACCTCTTTGTTAACTTTATGCATCCTTAATAGTACTGTTGCAACTGCTTATCAAGCAATCAAGGCATTGCTGCCATTTGAACAATCATTGTTGTTTTCCTCATTTAATTAAGCATTGGTTTTAGCACCTCAGCTAATAATTTTGGGAAGAACAAGAATAACGTTGGATTTCCAAGCTCCTTGTCATACCACAAAACATCAAAGGGATACCCCACAGCGATCTTGGTATCTTATGACACTTCCTCAAATTGTTTTCCCTAGTTTACTTCCCTTCATTGCCATCTACATCGAGTTTTACTGGATACTTGCTAGCGTCATGGGGTGACAGAATATACACATCTATAAAATCATCTTCATCGTAACGATTAATGTATTGACATATTTCTAACTTGAATATAAAGACCGAATGAATCAACATGATTAATCATTTACATAATTCACATTTAGGGTTAATTTAAGCAATGGTTCGTGCTTACTATTGTCAGACCAGCTTGAAGCAGAGAATGAATACACGAATGAATGGTAAGTGCTCACTCTCCTTGCTAACTCATTCTCCTAGACTCCTAAGCAAATTTAATATGAGTTATGCCTTTTGTTTTTATTTATGTACAGTTTGTGTTGGATAAGAAAGGTTATGCCTAAATTTATGGCCATGTTGTCTATTTTTGAATAAAGAGCATCATCGAGTTTTTGAGAGGAAATTATTGTGCCAGTATTATTGTTTCTTGGGAACAGTTTACTCGAGCGAAAAGTTGAAGTTCAAAAAACTTAAGTTAGGTTTGCTCTCCAATGATCGAACCATCTACCGACCGAAAAAGTAAATTTTATTTATCGTTATTTCGTTGGACATATCCTACACAATCACCAAACGGATTTCAAAAATTGTCATTCAGAACCGAAACTGATTAAAACCTGGTTTTTATCAGAATTCAGAAGGATCACCATCTACAAAATAAAGAAATTACCAAAATAAACAGAAGAGAGAAAATATAACTATTAAACAATATTTCTCACAAAAAGAATTTGAAATTTTTTTTCATAGATTATTAAAAGAGAAATTGCACCGTGTAACCAACAAAAAAACTTTAATTCAAAAACTAAGTACACTAACCATTAAAACATAATATACACTAAACTACAATATATACAATTTTCTCCTTCAACCATCAAGCCTATCTTTTTACCATCACCACCGCCGGCTATCATTATCGGCCATCTTCTTTGGCCACTACCATCAGCCACAATTGTCGACCATTTTCTCTGGTCACTACCACCGTTCATCTTTTTCGACCACTACTGTCGTCCATCTTCTCTGGCCACCGTCCGTCAGTCATCTTTTCTGACAACTACCATTGACTATCTCCTTCGGCTACCGACTACCGCCGTCGGCCATTTCCTCCGGCCACCGACCACTACCGTCGGCCACTAGCCACCACTATCCTCCTCTATTACAACACACTAAAATAATAATTTTCCTCTACCCTTATCCTATTTTCCTAATTATTGCTATATTTTTTATTTTATTTGTGATATCAATTATCACACAAATTGACCCTAATTAAAATTGAGTAACTAAAAAAATAAATTAAGCGGTCCCGAGAAAAAAAGAGTGAGTGATTTTTTTTTTTTTTTGGGTGTTTCAGATTTTTACATCAAATTGAGAAATGAATTAAATTCTATATTTGTGAACCCAAAAAAAAAATGCAATATTTAATTCCGGGAAACGCTGATAAATTGTCCGAATCCCTAAGAAATATCATTTCTCTCGGTCTCAAGTCCAACCAAAGTCTTTCTTTAGCCTCTTTTGCTTCTTAGCCGCATAGATCTCATCATGGCTCCAATTGCTGTCGGTGATGTTGTACCAGACGGAACTATCTCATTCTTCGATGAGAATGATCAGCTTCAGACCGTCTCCGTTTACTCTCTCGCCGCCGGTAAAAAAGTCATCCTCTTTGGTGTCCCTGGTGCTTTCACTCCCACTTGCAGGTATGTTTAAAGTTTCAAACTTTCTTCAGATTCATCTTTCGGATTAGTATCGTAAGATGTGGGTTTTGATTCTTAGCTGATGGGTTCTTAGATTTGATTTGAAAATTGTGTTTTTGCTTTTGGTTTGGTGATGTTAGTATGAAGCATGTTCCTGGGTTCATTGAGAAAGCAGATGAGCTGAAGTCAAAGGGTGTTGATGAGATCATTTGCTTTAGCGGTGAGTATTAATTGATATGTTTTTAATCTCTTTGATGAGTTCTGTTCGTGTATACTTGTGCAAATCTGATCAAAGATGCTAAATTGTGAATGGTGGTTGGTGTTGGATTTAGACAGTTGTATGGATCGATAACAGATGATGTTCTTTGCTAGTGAATGAATTTGGAATGAGACAGTTTTGGAGTACAATGAATTGAGTTTTGGAGGGTCTTTGCCCTGTGTATCTGGTCTCTGATGAGCTCTAAGATTAGACGGGTTATTGTATATGGCTTAGGCTGCTTGATGCGCTTTACGGATCTAAATGTGTATATTTGCTTTTGGTTTTTAAAGAGTATTCACGGAGTGATTTGTATGTATTGTTGCAGTGAACGATCCATTTGTGATGAAGGCATGGGGAAAGACATACCCAGAGAACAAGCATGTGAAGTTTGTAGCTGACGGGTCAGGGGAATACACACACCTTCTAGGACTGGAGCTTGACCTCAAGGACAAGGGTCTTGGTGTTAGGTCAAGGAGATTCGCTCTGTTGCTCGATAACCTCAAGGTGACTGTAGCCAATGTTGAAACTGGTGGCGAGTTCACTGTTTCCAGCGCCGAAGATATCCTCAAGGCTCTCTAAGTTACTTATCGTTTGCTTTTGTTGTAAACCGCTGTATGTGAGAAGTAGGGGATTCTATATCGCCTCGTTTTCAAACAAGTAGGTGTAATAAAAATAAAGCGGTGTGTGATGGACTTGCTTTGGTGTAATAAACTGTTGGTTTTGGTCTTATTCTCTACGGTTGATTTATGAAATTGAGTAAATTTTACGTGAAGATATGCATACCAAGTCTTTCCATTGTTGTTCTGATTGATGATAAGCACGTACCAAAAAGTTAGGTTACCAGCGTAAGAATAGTTGGTATCATGCACACTTTGCCTTCTAATGTGTTATGAACATTGAAGAGATGTTAATCTTGAGGGCTGCTACTTTGTGTCTCACTTTCGCTAAACGGAGAAATGAGCTGTCATTTGCTGTTTGTTATGTCTCACCCGCCATCATCCGTGGACCTTTCTGTTCTTCATTTGGTATTTGGGTTTTACCTTCGTTCCATAATGGCGACTATTTAAGAAATGTTCTAAAGACTTGTTTATTATAAAATCGTTTTAAATAAAACACGCTTAATTGTTAAGTTCTATCATAATACTTGAAAAATGAAATAGTTGTATTTTGGTAACATATATAATTAAATCAGTTATTTTGAATACTCACCTCACATCACATGCATCATATATTTAGAGTGTTATCGTGGCGATGCTTTTTGGGGGCCAAATAGCAATTTCATACTTTTTCTAAATTATTTTAGGCGTGCTAGTTATCTAGTTAACCAAATCAACATGCTAGATTTGTAATACGAAAAAAAAAAATCCATCCTAAAATAAAAGTGAGTAGTAATAATAGTAAAAATAATCGATCACATGTCCAATCCCGGAAAGAAATAATGTTTATACGTATAATTTTAAAGAGAAAATCATATTTTAAACTTTGAAAGTATCATTGGGTATCACTTTAAACCTCAAAAATATTTCACTAACACTATAAACCTTTAAAATGATTTCACTAACACTTTAAACCTTAAAACTAATTTTTGTGTTTGTACCGCCATGATAGATGACAGAACAATAATATCCGTCAACGTGAAATAGTTAAATTATGTTGGTTTGATTTAAATACTTGCTTAATTAATTTAATTATTTATGACGATTGATAAAAGAAAATTAAAAATACATCAAAGCAAAAAAAAATGAAGAATCCGAGATAAGGTTAAAACATTTGACAAATGTAAAATTGAATACGGCAAATATATTTAGAAGATTCATTGGTTTCCAATGAGAAGTCAATCGATTTGAATCAGAATCCAGTAGAAATGCATTTATTAAAATGCTAACCAATGACACTTTGAAGGTTTAAAATGTGATTTTCCCTAATTTTAAACTCCTAGAACTTTATAACATCCCTTTTTACAATTCCAATTTTTCAAACCATTTGTGTATATACGTTGTGTTGTTTATTTAAGTGAATTAATTACGCCAATTATGTCCTGTTTATTTTTTTTTCTGTTCTAAAAAAACTCTAATTCTGGCCAATTATTAAAAACTCGTTGCATTTATTATTATCTTGAATTGCATTCATTTTTTCTTGTCATACAAGATTTTCCAAATATGTCCTACATATGTTATATATTTGGAAAACAAAGTTTTTTGTTTTGTTCAAAGCATTGCATTCAACATTTCAACTTAAAGCTTGAAATAGAGGAAGAATCATTCAAATTATATGAAAGATAAAAAGATAAAGGCTTGAAGATTTATCCAAGGAAATGCTCAACTCCAAAAAGCTTGCATCAGCAGGAATATTTCTAGTCGCCTTGACGAATTCAGATTCAGTCATTTCAAGAAATCCAAGAACCAACTTGTGGTGTTTATAATTGTGTATGTTATATATTTGGAAAACAAAGTTTATTTTTGGATAAACTAATTTTAGAAATCTATTAGTGATAATATATATATATATATATTCGATTAATGATATATTTTCCATTCCGTAAAAGTATAAAACACTATAAATTGTGCCATATACACACCTAGTCCATTATATTCATCTTCAAGTCCAACAAAAACTCATTCATTAGCCCCATTTGCTTCAAATCCTCAGAGAGATCTCTCCTCATGGCTCCAATTACAGTCGGCAATGTTATACCAGACGGAAAGATCTCATTCTTCGATGAGAATGATCAGCTTCAGACAGTCTCCATTCACTCTTTCGCCGCCGGTAAAAAAGTAGTTTTCTTTGGTGTCCCTGGTGCGTTCACTCCCCTTTGCAGGTATGTATAAATTTTTAAACTTTCTTCAGGTTTCTCCTTGGAATTGGCTTTATAAGATCCTTAGTTTCGATTTGAGAACCGGGTTGTGGTTTTTATTTGTTTTTGTTTGTGAGGTTAGTATGAGCCATGTGCCTGGATTCATTGAGAAAGCAGGGGAGTTTAAGTCAAAGGGTATTGATGAGATCATTTGCTTTAGCGGTAAGTATTAACTGATATGTTTAAGTTCATGATCCTGATATGTTTGATGTGCAAATGTGTTTTTTTTTTTAAGTATTGACGCCATCATATACATTGATTGTTGCAGCAAACGATCCGTATGTGATGAAGGCATGGGGAAAGACATACACAGAGAACAAGCACGTGAAGTTTGTAGGTGACGGGTCAGGGGAATACACACACCTTCTAGGACTTGAGCTTGACCTCAAGGACAAGGGTATGGGCGTTAGGACAAGGAGATTCGCTATGTTGCTCGATAACCTCAAGGTTACTGTAGCCAATGTTGAATCTGGCGGTGAGTTCACCATTTCCAGCGCCCAAGATATCCTCAAGGCTCTCTAGATAACTTTATCTTTTGCTTATTGTATTGTGTTATGTAAACCGCTCTATGTGAAGTTGAGGATTCTATAGCCTCATTTCATGCATAATAAAGCAGCGTGTGACTTGCTTGATATAATAAAATAAAGTATTATTTGGTTTTTATATTATTTTTCTTTGTGGTTGATTTCTGAAAGATATGAGTAATTCGCGTCAAGATGCATACAAAATCTCTTTGTTTTGTGGACTATGGTAGGTATGAACCTAAAAGTTAGGTAACCGGAGTTGTACTACAGAAATGTGTGTTTGCAGCAGTCTATTACATTCTAAAACAAGATAGCTTGGTCGACGAGTAATTATGAACAATGGAGAAGCGCATTTGGTGGCACACATTGAAGTATTGAACTATACGAAGCATTAGATACTTAGGAAACTTATTTTAAGACTATTTCACAATAGCTCAATAAGACAATAACAACGGCTTAAAATGAGGTTTAAGCTTATAGAATAATAGAATCCATAATAACTGGTTCAAGTAGAGATACCAACACATAACGCCAAGTCCTCACGAGTACTTCTTTGTTCACACATAAACACAACAGAACACACTTCCTTAGCACACACCATTCATCTTCTTCCTGTCCTTCACAAACTTCCTCCATCCAACAATAACGTCCATCAGAAGCTCCCTCTCCACCTTTTTCCCCTTCACATTATCCGCGACCCCTTCTAGTCCCATCTTCTTAGATAACTTGGAAGGCAAGGTATCTAGCTCGTGAAGCACCTTGGAAATATCTGCCACAAGTCTCTCCGCGAGTGTTCTTGAGAAATCTTCCCTGATGACAACACGCAGAACCGTGATGTGCTGTGCATCCGCAGGCATAGTGTAAGCCGGGACGATCCAGCCGAAACGACGTAGCATCTCAGAGATCTCGAACTCGTTGTGGAAACTATGGTCCTTGAGAGAGAAGGCTACCACTGGCACTCCTTGGTCCTTTGAGACTATGTTGAAACGCTCTGTTTTCTCTATTCCTTCTTTGAGAACCATCATGTTGTCAATGCAATTCTCCATCACATTTTTGTAGCCCTATTCAAACCAAAACGTCCCATGTAAAAAGTTCACTAGAGTCAGCAAAAAAAATTAAAGAAATTGACCTAATATATATATATATTTTTTAAAGATCTATGGTTTTATGGTTTACTACGAGTAACACTAGACTCACCTCGAACCCAAGACGAATGAGCTGGTAGTATTGAGCAATAATTTGGCTCGATCCTACAACAGCCAAAATATTTATCATGTTACATAGACATAACATCGTTAAATATTCAACTATAGAATATGAAACATATACATTACATACCTTTGGAGAAATTGAGGGTGAAAGTGGGTTGATCAGAACCAAGATAGTTAATATGAAAGATAAGCTCTTCAGGCAAATCCTCTTGTGCCCTCCACACGACCCAACCAATACCAGCATAGACCAGTCCATACTTGTGACCACTCACGTTGATGCTCTTAACCAAAGGAAGCCTAAAGTCCCATTCCAATTCAGGGTAGATAAATGGAGCAATGAACCCTCCACTTGCTGCATCCACGTGGATCGGTGTGGTCCAGCCAGTCTCCTCATTTTTCTTTACCAGCAAGTCATTGAGACGCTTCACGTCTTCGAACTCACCGTTGAGTGTTGACCCCAATATGGCCGCGACACAGATTGTGTTCTCGTCCACCATCTCTGCTGCTTTGTCTGGATCCATCACGTAGTAACCTTCACTTAGCTTTACCTCTTTGAGCTCAACCTCGAAGTACCGAGCAAATTTCTCCCAGCACACCTGAAAAAATTAGACCTTCTTTATGAGTTACTATGTTTAATATATATGTTTTAGGACATTATTCTTACAAAACCCTCTCTTTATTTATTAAGCTTTTCACCATTGTACGATGAAGATGTATAGATACTTACTTGAACATTGGCTCCAGTGACAATGTTGGGTTTGTCATAGGGTTTACCCTCAGCCTTGCGTTTGTTCTGCCATTTTCTTTTGAAGGCCAGTCCGGCTAACATGATGGCTTCGGAAGAACCAACTGTCCCTACTCCCACAGCAGTCTCATGTTCCTCAAGTGGCGCATTGAACAGTCGAGCAATAATGTTCACACATCGGTTCTGTTTTTCCAAAATAACACACGAAATTATGAATTATGAGTTCAATATATATTATACCAAAAGTAACCATTCTTCAATTATTTCTTTAATTTAAATTTTGAAAACGAAAATTTAATATTGTTATTTTTATTTTATTTTTGTCGATCTTTATCTCTATACTAGCTCAGTTTATTCTTCATTTTTTGGTGATTCATTAAATTTTCAACTACTAAACCTCATTGATCCATGACTTAAGAACCTAAACTAGTAACACATAACAACAGAAAGGAGTACATTTATGAATCTACCAAATTCAGTGATTCATATTAGTCAAAGTATCTTTCTTTTAATAAAAAAAAGGTAATTTATATTGGTAAATTAAAAGATATTATAGTATTGATAATGTGCTATTTATCTCTTTTTATGAAGAAAAAATAAAATAAACAAAATGACAACATAAGAATCGCGATAAAGTACTCTATGATATTTTACTATCATCATATTGACACTATCAAGCACCAAATGCACAGAGTGATGGCATCACATATCCATATATGAACAAACAAGTACCAATTTCTTAGTGGTGAATTTTTCAAAGTTTCACATGAAGAATCAATGTGACGATTGACCTTGCAATCACGAGATTTTAATGGTGGGTGGGCTCCTCCTAGGTTTCATCACAAGTCGCAACTGTTTGTATCCTAGGTCTCATACGTCAATTTATTTACTTTTATCTTCCTTTTTTTTTTGTTTTTTTTCCAATTTATTCATTTTTTACTTGTTATCTTTTGTCAAAACATACAACGTTTACCACGCCTTCATATACAGAAATACTCGATTAAATTGTACCATACCATCTAGTGGGAAAATGTTGAGTGGACCAATCAAAACCAAAAATAATGTGTGGAAAACAAAGAGAGGCTAAGCCCTCTTGCCAAAAAAAATAAAAAATCAAAGAGAGGTTGCCGACAAAAGTGATAACTTTGTCTTACGACTATTCAATTATTCTGCTTTGCCATCTTTTTCTCCCATACTTTGATTCTCAATGATTTAGAAAGTTTTCAACTTTAATCATACTACTTGGTTGATTCATTTCAAATAAATAAAAAACCGGATGCTATACCGATTGGTTTATTGGCAAACCGAATGTGTTCTTTTCCAACGTTCATATCAAGTGACCCACTAGAATTGCTGACAATTTAACATAAGTCAATACCAGTTATTTATGGTCAAGAGATCAAGTTAGAGAACAACTTACAAAACGACCAAGTCCACTAGTCTAAGAGCATGGACATGTCGGCCAATAAAAACTAGAAACGTATGGGACGTTTTTCTTTTCTAAATACAAAAAACGAAAATAAGTAATAATGTAAATTTGTCTTCTTCTATATTGTTAAGGAGAATTAAATGTTGGACTAATACTGAATTTATCTAAACAGCAGTTTTTTCATCTTCCACTCCCTCTTAACACTTTTTTGTTTTTGTTGAACAAATCCACTCCCTCTATCCTATAACCCAAATGTTCTACCCTTTTTCGTTAACCTATAACCCAAATTTTTCGTTAAAAACAAAAACAGAAGTATATGGAACGACACTTAAATTAAAAAAAATATTTTATCCAGATAATTAATCATATATTTTTGACGAAACCATTGCGAAATTGAAACAATTCCAAAGAAAACTAGAACAAGAAAAAGATCTAGCTAGCACCATTAGTTAACTATTATGGATCGAAAGATGGAGAGATTTAGACCTGTAGTTCGGTGGTGACAGGGTACTCATCCATGTCAACGTAGTTCTTGTTGATGGAGTCCATGATGAGTTTGTCACACTCTGGCTCCATCCATGTAGTCACGAACGAAGCTAGGTTAAGCCTGGGGTTACCATCAAGCATCAGCTCGTCTTTGATGATCTGGAACGCAGCGTCCTTCGGTATCGAGTTCTCACCGATCTCATACCTTTTTTTTTTTTTTTTTCAATCAATGAATAGAATAAAACCATCAATAAGAAAAGAGTTGAAAATATATTTCCTCTTAGATCATAATTGGTGTACTTACTTGGGAAGTGTAGTGCGAACATAGCGAGATCCGAACATGGTGCAGACAGATTCATCACTGTTCGTTGCCGTTCTTGCGAGAACCATCTTTTCTTTCTTTCTTGTGTGTGAGCGAGAAAGAGATGATGAAGAAGAACAAAAAGATACGAAGAGCTAAGGCTACGCTTATATTGATTATCGACCCTACATATTGGCTGTCTTTCCTTTTTTTGTTTTGTTTTATATAATTTGTAGTTTTGTATATATTTTTAAACGATTTTCGCATGTAAACATCTACAAGATCGTAAAGATATACCGAATTGATTTCATATACTCTCATATATGCTTGTACCTACTTAAAGAATTGATAAAAGTGATACCTACAAAATAGTTACTTTACCGTGGAAATTGGTTTTTTTTTTCGCAAGTATTACCTATATTTTCGCAAGTTTTTTTTCGAAACTTGATTGTATTATTTACAATAGCTTTTAAAACATGAGATAGCCTTTGCCACAAAAAAAGTAAAAGACAATAGAATATCTGAAAGTTGAAAACCATTAGCCAAGAAGCTCTAGCTAAACCTCAACCAATCTTGTAGTAGCCTTCTGAAATTTTTACCGTGTCTCTTTGCGAGAATGGCATCTCGAATCTGCGTATCTAACAATTTCTACATTTTTGTGTTATGAGAGATTAAAAACTCACTTAAAATAAAACCAATCAAATATGATACATCCAATAAAAAGAAAAGGTGACACATCAACACTAATGGTTTGCAACTAACTAAAAACTTTAGTTTAAGAAACTAGTCATAATAAAACATATATAATTAAATACACATGAACTTTAACTTTTATTTGTATATATAAACGTTAACTTTGGTTTGAAATATCACATCCCTCTTGGTGAACTTATCTTCATAAATGGTAAGGATGGTAAACATTTTTTTTTTTTATTTAAAAAAAAAAAAAATACCGATTATATTAGATTTTCAAAGAGAGTATCGGATACAAAGTATTAGTGGAGTTGCGAGATACAACGAGGCAAAGTTTGCAGTGCATAAAGAGAGTCATGGAGTTTGGAAATGAGTGAACCATATAGCCAGGTATGAGTCATGTAGCGTGTTGGTGGAGGTTCTTGGGTTCTGCTTGCGATCTAGGCCTAGAAGTTTCCTGCGGAGAAGGAGCTGGACTTCCCGTTGGAGCTGGGCCTCTGAGCGCATTTCGGAAGCATGAAGACGAACATTGCGTTCCTTCCAGATGGCATAGATCAAAGCATGGAAAATGAGCTTGCAGACTATGTTGAGTTTGACGTTTGGGAAGGGTCTCTTGATCCAAGTTAAGAAGTCATTGAAAGTGGAGCTCGGAGGAGGCTGGAAATGAGCAAAGAAACTTGACCAGAGGTTTTTTGTGTATGTGCAGTCAAAAAAGAGGTGGTCCCTAGATTCATCGCCGGCCTGACATAGTATGCAAGTGCTAGGGATTGGTAGATTTCACCTCCTCAATCGATCCCTAGTAGTCAGTCTATCATGCACTGTCAACCAAGCAATAAAGGCCATCTTTGGGATATGATTCTTAAACCAGACCTGAGAAAACCATGGAACTGTTGGACCCGGGGGGTGCAGTTGTTGCCATGTTCTGCTCGTGGAGAAGGTGCTGTGAGATTCATTCGGAGTTAGCTTCCAATGAAATTGATCTTGACCTAAGTTTGTCTGAGGAGGCGTCTGGTTATGTAGGCAGGTTTTAAGTAGTTGCACGAGTGGATGGCGTCCTCGAGGGATAAGCCAAGAGTTGTTGTTAGAGGCATCATTGACTGTATCGAGTAAGCCAATTCCTGTAACTCTAGGACCAGATTCTCCAAGAATTTCCGGTAAAGGACCTAGTCCTATCCAGTTGTCATGCCAAAATAAAGCTTGGGAACCGGATATTACACTGCAGTGCACAAAGAGCCGTGCACGAGCTCTTAGCTTTGATATTCTCTTCCATATCCAGCTCCCTGTAGTGCGAAAGTCTGCTTCCCAGAAGCTTCTACCGCGGATTAAATGATGCTTCACCCAGGAGACCCATAATGAACCTGCTTGAGAGAAGAGGTGCCAAATCATTTTTAGTGCAAAAGCCTGGTTCCAGTTAACCAATCTCTTTAGACCCAATCCTACAGATGCTTTTGGTGAGCACACTACTTCCCAAGAGACCTTTGCTCCGCGAGCAGAGGATGAGACGCCATTCCACAGGAAAGCGTTACAAATGCGTTCCAGCTTTTCCAAACATTTGTTTGGTAGGAGAAAAACTGAAGCCCAGAAGTTGATGGTGCTGTTGATGACAGAGTGGAGTAGTTGCAGTCGACCAGCAAAAGAGAGGTGCCTACTTGTCCAACTTGAAATGCGACTTTGGACCTTGTCTATCAGAGGTTGATAGTCCGTTGGTTTGAGCTTGTGTGGAGTGAGGGGAACACCTAGGTATCGCATGGGAAGTGAGCCGTAAGTGAGATTATGCCTTGCTGCCATCTGACTTATGGAGCCTCGATTGTTGCCGTCTAGGTAAAGACATGATTTGGTAAGGTTTACTCCAAGACCTGAGGAAGCTTTGAATTGGGTAAGGATTCGAAGAATTTCAACCAGAGAGTTCTCTCCTCCATCGAAAAAGACCAGGATATCATCAGCGAAACTCAGGTGGGTGATCAGCGGTTGTTGACATTTGGGATGAGGTTGAAAAGTGCCCCTTGTAACTGATTCATCTAGCTGCTTTGATAATATATCCATGACAAGGGTGAATAAGGGAGCGGAGATAGAGTCACCTTGCCTTAGACCCTTCCTGCCCGGAAAATAGCCAGTTAATTCCCCGTTGAAAGCCACTGAATAGGACGGGGTGGAGAAGCATGTCAGTAGCTAGTTGATGAACATGGTAAGGAGTTCAAGAGCAGTGAGAATGTTGGTTAGAAAATCCCAGTCAACGTTGTCAAAAGCTTTAGATAGATCAATTTGAAGACATCCTCTTGTTGTTGGACCATCCTTGTTGAAATCAGCTATGAGCTCTGAGGCAAGTAGCACATTTTCACTGAGTAATCGACCTGGAATGAAAGCAACTTGATTTCTCTGAACCGCCTGAGAAGTAATGATCTTGAGATGTTTTGCCAGGAGTCTGGATATGACCTTGTATATTGTGTTGCAGCAAGAGATCAGCCTAAATTCAGTTAGTCTCTTTGCCGCCACTGTTTTGGGAAGCAAAGCTAGTATAGTCGTGTTGATCTGCTTTAGGAGCTTTCCAGTAATGAAGAACTCTCGAACCGCCTCAATGACTGTTGGTCCAACTACACCCCATGAAGCAATGAAAAATTCAACTCTGAAACCGTCAGGGCCGGCGCCTTGTTTCTTGGAAGAGAGAAGAGAGTGTTGGTAATCTGTTCTGGAGATGGTATTGCTGTGAGGCTGCTACCTAGTCTGTGGGGCAGCGGTAAGTAGTGAGCTCCTTGATCCTCTGCACTGAAAGGGGTTCAACTTGAGTGTTCCTCGTGAAGCTGTTGATAACAGTCGACTATCATATACCAGAGAAGACCCTTATCTGTGACTCTCTCATCAGTCTCAGATATAAGTGAGCGAATTTGGTTACGCAATTGGTGTGCCTTGACTGAGTTGTGGAAAAAACGAGTATTGGAATCTCCTTCTAAGCACCACCTGACCCTTGACTTTTCCCTTAGGAAGGTTTCCTCTGCAGCTGCTAAAGTGAGCCATCTACCTCTGCACACTCTTTCCTCTTCAAACAACGATGGTGTTGGAGCTGTAAGTATAGACGACTGAACATTGGTGAGAGCTTCTTGAGCCTCAGCCGTCCTGGCTTGAATATTGCTGAAGCTCCTCCTATTTAGTGCTTTGCAAGCTACCTTCACAGCTTTCATCCTTTGACAAAGAGAAAACATTGCAGAAACTCTTGTGTCCTGTGAGGTCCACGCTGAGGTAACCAGGCTTTCGTATTCGGGGTGAGATGTGAAAAAAGAGTAGAATTTGAAAGGCACTTTCCGCCTTGGAGTCTCATCTGACATTGAAACCAAGATGGGAGAGTGATCTGATCCTCCTGGAGCATCATACAGTGCTGTAGACTGAGGAAAAGCTGATAACCATGCTTCATTTATAAGAGTTCTGTCAAGCTTCCTAGTAATTGGATTCAGAGGTTGGCCGTTATACCAGGTGTGAGCTGCTCCTCTGCTAGTCATTTCCAGAAGTTCACAGGTGTCAAGGCATTCTTGGAATTCAGCCATGACCTGCAGAGGAAGAGGATACGAATGAAGTGAGTAATGCTCTGCTGCTCGAAGAATCTGGTTGAAATCTCCAATCAAAAGCCACTGATGATTCCTTTGTAAGCTGTTTTGATGCAACTCCACCAAAGTTGCCCATAGTTCCCTTCTTGCTACCAGGCCGTTCCTTGCATAAACGAAAGATATGGAGAAGGACTGACATGTATTTCGATCGAAAACTCCACAAGTAATTACTTGATCCGATTTATGATAGATAAAAACCTGGAGAGTTGGATCCCAAACTATCCATATTCTCCCATTCTGAGCATTGGTAGAATAGTTGTAATCATACCTCCACCCAGGGAAGTTACGAGACAAAATTGAGGCAGCATTTTCCTGTTGAACATGCGTCTCCAAAATACCTCCTATTGAAGGTCTATTTGATTGAATCCATCCCTTGAGCTCTTCTTGCCTTTGGGTTGTATTTAATCAACGTATATTATAACAAAATTTTTTATTCATCATCGTAGTGGGCAAAAAAGTGATGAGAGCTGAAGCTCTCAAACGAGATGATGCGAACGACCTTTTCCTATTGGTCGTCCTTTAGCAGAAGGCTTTGCTGCTTTGTGAGCATTGTTCTTCAACGGCTTCACTTGTGTAGCTGTTGCTGCTGTCTTTACCACATTACTAGCAGGCTTCAAAGCTTGTGAATCCTTAGTCTCAGGAGGCGGCCGTGAGTGGCCAGTAGCATTAGCATCAACCTTTGGTGGGCTTGACTTGCGCTTAACTACTTGCCATTCTCCTGCTGATTCTATCGTTGGGGAGTCCAAATATTTGTGGGTGGACATTGCAGGTAGCTCCATTCTGGTGACTTGTGCCAATGGAGTTGATGTTAAGCTCGCTTGCGGAAGTTCAACTGGTTTTATTGCGTGAGAAGGTGATGGTGGAATAGGAATCCCTGCGACTAGATGCTTCTTAGGCTGGTGATTGAGAGGAGGTTGTTGCTTAGAGTTAACTTGGTGGACTGCAACGATATTGGGGGCTTGAGGAACATGAACTGTTACTGGCAGAGTGGTTTGTTTTGAAATGGCCGGAGCAATTGGGCATCGATGGTATAAGTGTCCAAAGTCTTTGCAGTAGTCGCATTTTGGGGGAAGTCGCGGGTATTCAACCCAGATACGAATTTCATTTCTTTCGTCATCCTCAACAAGCACTGATGAAGGAAGTTCTTTCTTGAGTAAAATCTCTACCTTTATCCTTGTGTCTGCAGAGAGTGGAGGTAACTGATGCTTTTCGGTATGGAGAGGCTCCCCAATACCTGAGGCGATGGTGCTTAAGCCGGGAAGGGAGTACAGCTGAGGTGGGACATCCTTGAGTATAACTCAAATGGGAAGAGAGACAAGCTTCATGGGTGTTAGAGAGGCTGTTGGAGACCAAGCAGTAACGGTGAAGAGGCAGCTTCCTGCTTGCCAACACCCGACCTCTAAGACCCACTTCCTGGTAAGTTCTGAGGGTATGAAGATGAGGACAGTGCCATTAGGGAGACAGCGGATGTTGATTGTGCCTCCTTTCCCCCATATAGGGTTAAGGTCTACGAAGATTTTTCCAGCAGGTGGAGGAGTTCCATGAAAGTGTGCCATAATGTGGTCTTTCCATGTGTTTGTTGACTTGAGTATTACAGAGGCTGGAGCTCGTACCTTCGGGGTACCATCAGTTGTGAAGATTGGCTGAGCTGCTTTACTGAGATTTCTTAGTGAAGGGTTGAATCGCTCGGCCCACTGTAGTTGAGTATTATCAATGGTAGGTGGCTCTTCCACTGGCGGCTGCAAGGGGTGCGATACCGGGGTGGTGTTTTCTGGAGCTTTGTTGGTTGCGACAGGGTCCACCTGACGGGTTGAAAATTCGTTGATAGGGAGATCCGGTGACAAAGCCGTGGAAATGGAAGCATCTCTAGTGTCCTTAGGATGTGGATTTGGGGGTTCAGAGGTGGCATCAGTCATCTTGATTTGGATGTTGGCCAGAAGGAAAGTAGAAAGAAGATTCTCAACGGCGGCGTGAGGCCAACTGTCGGATGGGTGAAAAGAAAAAAGGGTTCGCCCTAGAAATCGCCTGAAAGGAGAGAGAAAAATGTGTTTTACCGTCAATGGATTTATGGTAAACATTGCATATGATGCTTACAGCAAATGCTAATTTCTTGACTAATGGATCATCTTTTTTTTTTTTACTCTTCGTTGGCAATAATAGTAAAATATCACATCACATCCCTCTTAGCATTAGAAAAAACGTACATTATGGCAACTTAAAAATTGAAGAAAATATACGGTGTAATCATGATTGTAGGCTTTGTAGCTATATTAACGATGATGTTTTCGGCTCACATTCTCAATTAAACAATGTAGAAATGTGTGCAAAGATTGTGTCCAACAGTGCTTAAAATCTACATAAAAAATCTACTCCTACAATTTGGGAAGAAGCTTGCAAACAAAACTGCAACAAACAACTAATTGGTGATGAAGAAAATACATTAATCCTCCTGGTGACAATCACAGCTCCTGGTTTGGTAGTAGTTTGCCTCATTTATGTCTGTTCCGAATCAATGAAACTTTTTTTGTTTTTTTCATGATTAACGGATAAATTTGTAGTTATATACTGTTTGTTTGAGATCATCATATAATATGTACGTGTTCATTGGTCATATGAAATAAATATTTTTTTTTTGTTTTCGGCATATTAAAACAAAGTGTCTATATCAACAAAACATTCCCAAAGAGTATTTAAATTTATTTTTATATTTCATCTAAGCACAAATACTTAAAGATGTGAATTAGAATCATACTGTATCCCAAATCTAGTAAGATTATTTATAATGGATGTATGTTGTATTTATGAGACCCGACCCGACTTAGAAAGTGTCATGAGGCTTCTTCGTCTTCTTCTCCGTTACTCCGAAAAAACCCAAAACCCCACAAAGAGCATCTCAACAAACATGGAGACCCTCCGCAAATTCAAATTTCCCGGTAGATCCAAGTCTCCTCGGATCTTTGCTTTTACAGTCACCGGCCTTTCTCTCACTGCCGTCACTGGCACCGCCACCGCCGTATCTGTTTTCCGGGACTCTCCTTCCAATAAAATCGCCACGGCTGTAGCAGGCGTCGTCCGTTCTTCTCGCGCTATCTACGCCGTTCGTAAATTTCCTTTATCACTCTATTGGTTTTAGCATTTTCTCATTCCAATCCATTTCATTGATTCTAATTTTCTCTACTTTTGTAGATCACTCTCACCGTCGCCGATTACAAGTATAGCCTGCGTAGATTACCAGCAGATTCCGATGAGTATCTTCAGAGATTAACAGAGGTTTGCAAATTTATACGTTTTCTTTAACACTGATTCGAAGTTATTTGATGTTCAAATTTGACATTTCTCACATTCGTTTCATGGTTGATGAATAGCTTTAGGAGTTTATGAACCAAAGCTAGGGTCAATTCGTTTGAACGTCTTATACTTCACTAGTTGTATACTGCAAAAGCAATTTGGTTTGTTTTTGTATTGTGTTAGGTTCATTCACGGTCTGCTAGACGAATTCTTAAACTGTGTGAAAGTAATAAAGGTTTTTATGTGAAAGCTGGTCAGTTTTTGGCTACGTTGAAGCTGGTTCCGAAAGAGTATTCTTTGGCCCTTTCGTCGTTGCAGGACCAGGTATGTTTACTGTTAAGTCTGTTATGATGAAGTCTTTATGTGTATTGCGTGAACTTTTTTCTGTCTTTTGACACATATATGACTTTGTAACAGTCTGAAGAAAGGACTCTAATTGTTTGTTCTGTTTCTAAACTCTTTTCTCTTGTAAAAATCATTGAAGGCAGTTCCTTGTAATTTTCAAGAAATAAAACACGTTCTGACAAGCAACTTGGGTCAAAATCTCACAGAGATGTAAGTCTTGAACAGTTATTGTTAAACTATCTATGATTGTACTGATTAAGTCTGAGTGTCATGTTGTACTGATTTAACATCTCTCATACATTAAACATCAGATTTTTATCTTTTGATGAGGAACCAATTGCGGCAGCATCTATTGCTCAAGTACATCATGCTGTCCTGAATGATCATCAGGAAGTAGCAGTAAAGGTTAACTTCGTTGCAAGATAAATCTTTTGCTTTGCTTATGTTCATTTTGCCACAACCCCATGTCTTCATCATTCATTAGGTTTAAAACTTGGTTTTTGTAGATATTCTTTTTTCTCTTTTCCTGTCTATCTTACTTACCATTAGTCATTCCTGATGCTGCTTTCTTAAGACGTAAATGGGGCAAACCTTGCTCCTCTTGTTAATATTAATATTGCCAGATTCTCAGTTTTTATGGGTTTTTTTTTTTTTGATGTTAAAATAGGTGCAATACCCTGGATTGAAGCAGAACATGAAGTTAGATACAACGATCATGTCGTTCCTTTCAAAATCAGTCGCCAAGGTTCCTGTATTTTTTGTTGCCTTATATCTATAGATGTTCATTAAATATGAAAGGAAACAAATAGGATTTTAATGATGGTGATGTCATATAAACAACTGATCTTGGGATACTGGAATTTGATGTGAATATAATTTTTTTATGATGAAATATTTGAGCCTATAGTTTTGGAGTTGGGACTTTCATTATGATTGACAGGGAACTGCTGGTGCAGATGATATCTCTTGTGTCCTGGAGTAGTTTATGCTACTTGGGCATGGTCATGACTTCATTCGTTTACTTCCTTCTAGTTTCATTTGTTTTGCTGGTGATTGTGAGTTTGTGACCTTAGCCTGCGTTGTTGTGGAACCTGCTAGTTGAGATCAATGATGCAGTTACTTGAACTGTGTGTGCATCTCTGATTCATATATTTCTTGGCTGCAAATCGTATGCAGCCGTTTATAATTTCTTAAAGTTGTTATTTTTTTTTCTTCCACTTAGCAGATATTTCCAGAATACAGATTTGATTGGCTAGTTTATGAATTCGTAAAGTCAATTTCCCAGGAACTTGGTCAGTAACCTAAAACTTTAGAACCAAGCACTGCATTGTGCGCATGTGTTTGTGTTTTATTTTCTAGAGTTTTGTATAGTGAATCTGATGATTTCATATCTGCTTTAATTTTCTTGTCCACAGATTTCATACAAGAGGCAAAAAATTCAGAGAGAATTGCCAAAAACTTCAAACATAACAAAATGATTACAGTTCCCACGGTGTTTTGGGTATGACTTAAAGAATTTTCATAACTCTACCATTATCATTAATTGTCTTTGATTTTGATGTCGATTTTCCCATAGTCTTAGGACATGTTGAGGTGATATTTTGTTTTCTTAATATTGTCATCCATATAAATATATAGGAGTTCACAACCACTCAAGTCCTGACAATGCAGTTCTGCAAGGGTTTCAAGGTAATGACGTTCCACAGTTAATCATTCATACAGTTAATCTGTTATCCTAGATCTTAATTATTAGTTATTCATTTAGAAGACATAAGTGAAGAATGAAGTCTGAAGCCATCTCAAACAATTTAAATACTTAGAAAGGTTGAAATGAGATAGTATTCAAAGCTTTATAGCGAAAATGGAAAAGTTTAAATTTTTTTGTGTTAGCTGTTTAACTTGTCTAGTAATAAAAAATCTATATCTGATTTTTTTTGCGATAAATAATTGATAGAAATTATCTGTGATTAATTCAAAACGCGATAGATTTTGATTTCCCCTTTGCTATAGATTTGAATTTGGGATAAATTTTCCAAACCAGGGGACCTCTTTGAGTTTCAGTTGTGGTTTACTTATGTAACTTAACATTATAATATTATATTTTATATCCTTTGAGATCCTCATGCAGCTCGTGTGTACTGTAATTCTTGTATGTTCAACCAACTCCAATTTCCTTAGGTTTCAGGTTGACGATGTGGAATCTCTCAAAAGCACCAAATTAAGTCCAGAAAAGGTTGGTAACGACTTCTTAGGCATAAGTTAAAAGATACAGCTTTGGCATATGGCCTGACAAATATACGCTTAGCATTAGATCTATCAAATATACGCATACCATTCGAGCTGTCAAATATATGTTTCTTATTTCTTTGCGGAAGCATTAAATTTTTCTCCCCCATATTCCTATAGGTTGCCAAAGTGTTGGTTGAAGTGTTTGCTGAAATGATATTTGTTCACGGATTCATACATGGTGACCCGCATCCGGGAAATATTCTAGTTTCTCCCGGAGGCCATAATGGCTTCTCTCTAGGTACTTTTATGTTCGTAATTCAATTCGACCTCTTACTAGTTCCAGATTCTCATGATAGAACGTTCAATCTTCTTCTTCAAATTCACGGTTGGATGCAAAGTTCTGCTAGACCACGGGAACTGTAAATCATTGGATGAAGGGTTTAGGCGGGACTTTTGTCGGTTGTGGGAGGCTCTGATTCTTCTAGACTCAAAAAAGATACAAGAATTAGGGAAACAGTTTGGGGTTGGAAAATATGCCAAATTCTTCCCTGTCATATTCACTGGAAGAACTAGTGAAAGGTATGTGTGTTTGCTCCCCACCATTGTTTTGTTGTAAAGCTAGAATCGTAGACTAGACTTTTTTTAATAACGATGCCATTTTGGTTTTCGTTTACATTGTTACATGCAAAAAAGACTTATTCTTGTCCCCGCCTCTTGGTAATAGCAAATCAGGACTGGGGAAAGGGATGTCTGAACAAGAGAGGCAAAAACTGAAACAGGAGGTGAAGCTTTTGAGATTGGAAGACGTAACAACTTTCATGGGGTCTCTTCCACCTGATTTTTTAACCGTACTGCGAACAGAGTACAATCCTCATCCTCGGTTTTACTATTTATTAAATCTTGAAAGAGTTTATCCTTGTTCACTTAACTCCTTGTTTTACTCTATCACAGTGGACTCGTGCGGTCAATCACTTTGAAGTTAGGTGCCCCAAAACGGACGAGACTACTCGCTTATGCCAAATATACGGTGTATGGGCTTGACTACAAACCGCCTTCTGAATCAGGTAACTGGATTTGAGAACTGTGATATGAAGTTAGATCTTGGATAATTAGAACGTATTCATTTTATTTTTACACAGATAACGTAGATTGTGGTTTTGTATTTTCTAGATTTTGTTGAGAAGTCGATCATCTCCAGATCTGTAATGCTAATGAGTTACCTCCGGTTACGTCTTATTCTGGGTAAGGAAACTACTATCCAAACGATCAAATTATACTCTTAAACTCTTGTGTGTAAATTTCAAACTACTTTTTTTGTGGTTTCAGAATTGATGGAAGTCTTTCAAGGGATGAAGAAGCTAAAACATTCCATCTACGGTTTCTATGGGCAACTCATCAACGGTATCACAAATAGTGTAAAGCGAGTTACATGCAGAGTATGAAATTATTATGATGCAGAAATTGGTTCAAAAGTGTCTTCAAAAGTGGCATTATGATTAATATTGTGTATTAATTTGTCAATTGTGCACCCCAAAAAAAAAAACAAATTGTCAATTAAAGTCTTAATGTACTAATGATCCTACCATTTTAGTACTTAGGGTCGAACCACAATGAGAAATCAACTATCCTTTCATGGAGATTGTCGTTTGATCAATGGCTTTACGAGTTTATGAACCAAAGCTAGGTCAATTTGCTTTTAGTTTCTAATAGAGTTGCGATTTGAACGTCTTATACTTCACTAGTTAATTGTATACTGCAAAAGCAATTTGGTTTTTGTAGGTTCTATGCTATGTAAAAATAATTATTTGAGTATTTTTTGTAATTCACGATGAAATTTTTTTAAAGTTAAACATGCTGAATCTGGAACTAATAAAAGTCACTATTGTTATAATTGGAAGCTATATATTCTTAGAACCTTGTGAATGAAGAAAATTAATAGACTAATATTTTTATTTCTTCGGTTTCCGAAAAAATGGATCGTTTCACCTCGAATCCATTGATTTTTTCCAGCTAAAACTGGAGGGTTGTTTGTTTATTAAGGCGATGGTTTTTCCAATCGGCTTAACCCTAAGATTATGACGCTTCGGTTCTCACGACCAACGACGGTGGAGGTTTCTTTTTCTGCGACAACGACGTTGGAGGTTTCTTTTGATGGCCTAAAGCGGACGACAAGATCTACCGGCCAACGAATCGGACAGAGAAGGTTCGTCTTCTCATTTTTGATTTATTGCATGTTGTTGTAATTCATCTCCTATGGCCTTTAAATGTTAGGGCTTCGGTTTCATTCGATTGATTTTGAGAGTGGTTACTGTTTTCTGTCGATTTGTCAGATTAGGCGTAGATGTTGAGATTTGTTTGATGTTCAATTGATTTTGATATTTGTTTGGAGGGTTAATGGGTTTCAGTTTAATTCGATTTATTGTCTGATAGATGACTGTTTTTCCTTGCGTTGTGCGAGGTGTTCATCAACTGGAGGGAGCGGATGAACGGTGAAGAGAGCTTAATCTGGTTGTTAATTGAAAAGGTATGAATGAGTAGCTTTGTTATATGTTCTTGTTAGCTTATGTTTGTCTTTGTGTTTTAGATTGTGAGCTACGGGTTTAGTAGTAGAGTTATGAACCGTCTGTTGTTCTATTTGATTGTGAGAATGTTTGATGTTTGTTTTAAACCCGTGTGTTTTTCTTAAGAGTAGAGTGTGAGATTCGTTCGATGTTTTGTATGTGTAATTGTGTGATTAATATTGACTCTTTTGTCATGTTTTGTGCGAGGTTTTCATCAACCGGACAAAGCGGTTTAATGGTGAAGAGTGGTGTTCATGAACTGGACAAAGCGGTTGGACTGTCTTACTTGAAAATGTATGATCCTCTAGCTTTCATATGCTGTTGTTAGATTTTCTTTGGCTTTGTGTTTGGGATGAACCGTGTGGTGTTGTTTTTTTTGCTCGATTGTTTAAAAATTTTCAAAACCCGTTTGTTGTTCTTTTTGATTGTGATATTGTTTGGTATTTTTTAAGTCGATTTGGTTTGGTTTTTTAATCAAAAGAAAGTGATATTTGGTTTGATTTTTAATAAAAAAACAGAAATAAACTGGTTTATTCCCTACATGATTGTATTTGAAATTAGTATTGACTTTAAACACAACTTTTGGAATACTTTTACACATAGAGATTTACTGAAAAAGTGTTTCAGTTGTCTAATCATAGAGATATACTTTTCATTTGTACCAAACACTCATTACAAACCTTTAGTTGAATAAACCTTTAGTTTCTTTGTCTAACCTTTAGTTTAAACTTTTAAAAAACCTTGAGCTCAATATAAACCTTCAATGTTAAACACTAACCTAAACCATTAACTTTTTCTCTACAACACAATCAATGGATTCTAGAAACCCTTTAGGTTTTTCACCGCATAATTTTCAGGATCTTTTGAATTCTCAAAAAGTTTGCAACGGTTATGATAATAGTCTTCTTCCTAATACCACACAAACCTCTCAGCCTATTCAATTTAGCAACCCATTCTCTTCTCAGCCTGTCTACTTTAGCTCTACATTCTCTTCTCAGCCTGTCCACTTTAGCTCTGCATTCTCTTCTCAGTCTGTTAACTTTAGCACCCAATCTGAATACTGTATTGAGGTTACGGTAGATGAAAATGAAGAAGAGGGAGGCAGAGGAAGTAGGAGGAGGTGGAGTGCACAGGAGGATGTCAATCTCATAAGCGCATGGTTAAACACAAGCAGAGATCCAGTAGTAAGTAACGAGCAGCGGATAGATAGCTTCTGGAAGAGGGTTGCAGACTATTACACAGCAAATGATGGAGCATCTGGTTCAAACGCAAGAGGGGCTATGCAATGTCCTAGGTGGAACAAGATAAATAACCAAGTTAACAAGTTTGTTGGGTGTTACGCACAAGCGAGTACAAGAAGGAAGAGTGGAGAATCAGAAGATGATGTGATGACTGTGGCGTATGAGGTTTACAAGAACGACATGAAGAAGCCATTTACTCTAGGAATGCTGGAGGGAATTGAAGCATGATCAGAAATGGATCACGGATGAATGTAGCTATAAGAGGACTAAGCTTGCTTCAGAAGGAGTGAAGGGAAGAAACCGGCGGTGAGTAGTGATGTGGAGGATGGTTCTGTGGGTATGTTAGATAGGATCATAACAATGAAGGATCAAGACAAGTGGCTAAAGAGAGGTACGACAAAATGCGATTGCTAGCCAGCCTGATTAACAAGGGTGAACTAACACCCGCTGAAGTAATACTTAGAGACAAACTCGTTGACCAAATGTTGACAAACATTTAGGTTTTGATTCTCTTCATTTCTTATGTTACTCTTGTTGTGTTGTTCTTTAGTTGTGTTGTGTTTAACTCTTGTTGTCTTGTTCTTTTGTTTCAGGTTTTTGGGACGACATATGAAGCTGTCTCGTTGTCACGTGAAGGGAAACAAGTTTGTTGTCAAGTTAATGGAATCTGTCTAACAAGCAAAGTGGTGTTTTAACCCGTGAATGGGTGTTGTTTTTAGTGTCACATTGTATGGATTTTTGGCTTCTCTTTGGTCTGTAGGGTTAAGTGTGGTCGGCTTTTACCTTTCGTAAGGTTTGTATGGCTTTTTGTAAGGACACTGACGGCTTGTCCAACCCGTGAATGGGTTTTGTTTCGTCGACTTTATGTATTTTTAACCCGTGAATGGGTTTTGTTTGGTTGTGTGTCTTTTGTTATGTCATATATAAAAAAAAAAATTCTGCTACTTCATTTGATTCTTCTCCTTTCTTTTCTCTTCTCTTGATTTTTTCTTGTTAAATATTCAACAACAAAAAAAAAGTTGGGTGTTACAACCAAAACAAAATTTCCATAAGCCTTACAACAAATACAAATTTCCATAAACCTTACAACAAAAACCCATTTCCATTACAAAAAAACCAAATTTCTATTACAAAAAATGTCTAATCGGAGTTATGATCAAGAAGTTGATGAAATGGTAGAGGAAGAAGTTAATAATATAGTGGAGGAGATTCAATACCACTACAATCACACGGAAGTACCACCAGCTCCATTATTCCGTAGAGTGCACGTTAATAGAGAGCGCAAAAAGGTCACATTCGGTTATGGAATGATTATTTTAGTGAGAATCCGACTTACACTCACGCTATGTTCCGTCGTCACTTTAGAATGAACAAACCATTGTTCGTACGTATTGTTAATAGTATTTAGAATGGAGTCTCATACTTCAGACAAAGAAGAGATGCTACTCGAAGGCTCGGTCTTTCTGCACTTCAAAAATGCACGGCAGTTATTTGTATGATGGCATATGGATGTTCGGCAGATGCGGTGGATGAATATTTACGACTGGCTGAAACAACCGCCCACAAATGCCTTGAACAATTTAGACAGAGTTATAAATCTTTTTGGAGATGAGTATCTCAAAAGGCCTACAATGGAAGACCTCCAACGATTACTGAATATTGGAGAACATCGCGGTTTCCCCGGAATGGTAGGGAGCATAGATTGTATGCATTAGGAGTGGAAGAATTGTCCCACGACATGGAAAGGACAATCACGTGGATCTAGAAAACCGACAGGCTGTGGCATCACAAGATTTATGGATTTGACACGTATTTTTAGGACCACCATGTACATTAAATGATATCAATGTTTAGGACCGCTCACCAGTGTTTGATGATATCTTAGAGGGTCGAGCTCCGAGAGTTACATACGTTGTCGATGGACAGTAATACAAAATGGTGACTCTCATCCAATCAATTACACTTCCACATGGTCAAAAAGCAAAACTCTTTGCTCAATGTCAAGAATCATGCCGAAAAGATGTAAAGCGTGCATTTGAAGTCTTGCAAGTTCGATTTGCAATCGTGAAGAATCCCACACTTTTTTGGGATAAAGGAAAAATAGGCAAGATAATGAGATCATGTATCATATTGCATAACATGATAGTGGAAGACGAACGACATGACTACAATTTCTACGATCCATCAAAGTTATATCAGGGAGAAGGAAGCGGAACTTCTCATGTGGATTTATCGTTTTCTACAGATAGGCCAACAAATCTATCTAATATGATGGACGTTCGAAATGACGTTCATGATACAAAAATGGATGAACGTTTGAAAAAAGACTTGATTGAGCATATCTGACAAAAATTTGGTGCAACGCAACAATAAAACTTATTCTGAATTTTGTAAAATATGTTTAATATTCCGAATTTTGTAAAATATTATTGTTTTCTATTTAATGTAATTTAAATAATTGTTTTGTTATTTTAGATTATTAAAATTTGATAATTAATAAATAAATGTTTAAAAATCAGTATTTTAATGATTGAGCAACTTTTTTTGGAGTTTTCCGGAAGAATGATTTTGTTTAAAATTTTCCGAAAAAATGATTTTGTTTAAAATCGTAAGTGAATTGTTTTAATTAGTTTAGTATTAATTTTATGATTAGTTTAATTTTGAGCAATTTAGTATTAGTAGAGGTTTCTGAAGTGGAGATGGTCAAATACATCTAAATCTCATGAATCGATAGAAAAAAAAAAAAAAAAAGGATGTGATCAACCAATCAGAAACATAAAATTGAGTTCTGAATAAAAATGGAAACATGTCTCAATAATTTGGAAACGTTATAAGAGAGGAAACAAATCGTTCTCAACATTCCTCTCCACAAAAGTTACATTTTTTTATTCCTTCCGATCCCAACCAACCCCCACCAACCATGTAAGAAACTGAGGAACTGAAACGTTCGAATTTTTACCAAATTTTCTTAAGCTTTGACGCCTAGTCTTGCTTTGAGCTCAGCAGCGACTGCATCGATGAACTCCTCCGTGTTCAAGTAAGTGTCCCTCGAGAGCCTGGAAACAAAACAGTAACAACAAACCATAAATCTAAGTAAACTTTGATTAGAACATGGAACTATAGGCGGAAGAAGAATCGTCAAATTAATTACTTTGAGCCGTGAATGATGAGTGCAAGATCTTTGGTCATTTTTCCTGACTCCACTGTTCCAACACAAGCAGCTTCGAGCTTCTCGGTGAACTCCAAGAGTTTTGCGTTGTCATCTAACTTGGCCCTGTTTAAAAGACATAGGCTTATATATAATCATCATCCTATTAATGAAAAAATATTTAGAGACATTTCGTTGTTGTTGTTACCTGTGTGCAAGTCCACGAGTCCAAGCAAAGATGGAGGCTATGCTGTTTGTGCTGGTCTCACCACCTTTCTGGTGAACTCTGTAGTGACGGGTGACCGTTCCATGGGCTGCTTCAGCTTCAATTGTCTTCCCATCCGGGCAGACCTAATCAAAAATATACAGCCATTGTAAAAGAAGAAACTTAGAATCATGTACCAGCCTAAAGAGACTGCGTGAAGATATATCTGAGAATTTGTGAGAATTACCAGAACAGATGTCATCAATCCAAGTGACCCGAACCCTACAACAACACATTATAAGAAACAGTTAGGTAACAGGAAACAAAATGAAACCAATGTGAACCCAACAAACAGAATAATATGTAAGACAGACATAAGTACTTATTATGGGCATATTCATTTATGATTTATTTACACAAACCTTGTGCCAAGAAATCACTTTGGACATCACCATCATAGTTTTTGCATGCCCACACATAGCCTCCCTCGCTCTTAAGAGCGTAGGCCACCATATCATCAATGAGACGGTGTTCATACCTAACCAATTAGATCATTTAGGTCATTCTCAGTGAAGGGGTAACACAAGGGACCATGATATCTATAGGATGAAAAAAAGGTAAAGAGGCGACTTACCATATTCCAGCAGCCTCATACTTTGACTTCCAGCTGGCTTCATAGACTTCTTGGAAGATGTCTTTGAATCTTTATAGTAACACAAATATGTAACCAAAATTAAATATTGACAGTGAAAGTCTCATCAACCATGAGCGAAAGGACTACATGATAATATAATGAAAAGTAACAGTCACATACCTGCCATCGTATTTCTTAAGAATGGTATTTTTTGTGCTAAGATAAAGCGGCCATTTTTTCTCATAAGCAGTGTTCATTGATGCATCAGCAAAAGCACGGATGGACTGTATTATAAGAGAAATATATTAATCGTCTTGGGAGGACAATCTCTAAAAGAGTAAATAATTTGGACTCTAGTTGAAAGGAAGGGAAGTATAAACTATACCTCATCAGTGTTGTACATTGCCATAGCAACACCACCTTCACCGGTAAATGTAAACACTTCGGTTTCAGTTTTCCCGTCTTTTCCCTCTGAAAAAATCAACAACATAACATATTTTATTAGTATCAGATAAATTGGAAAGTTGAAATGGGAAGAGATTGCAAAAATTATGCAATGCCAGTCCCAAATAAATTGACAAATGAAAGGTAATAAGTTTACCAAAGGTCATAGTCAGTTTTCCTGGTCCCTTGATTACAGCATCAGTGGCACGATACTGGTCACCAAAAGCATGTCTTCCAATGCAAATGGGCTTTGTCCAGCCTGGAGAAAAAAAAGACATTCTCAGAAACCGTTTGCCAAAAAAAACTGTTAATGAAACTAGCCCATTGTCAATAATTACCTGGGACAAGCTTGGGAACATTTTTGCACATAATTGGTTCTCTAAAAACAGTTCCTGTAAGAGACAAAACACAATGTAAGGATACAGAGAATGATACTGGATGACAATTTTGCAATTTCTTACCGTTCAGGATATTCCTGATGGTCCCATTTGGACTTCTCCACATCTGCTTCAAGCCAAATTCAGTGACACGGCCTTCATCTGCGGCAAAAAAGACCAATACTTAGTAAAATGAAAAGAAAAAAACTGGTAAAAAAATGTTCAACTGCAAAATAGCTATCAAGACATACCTGGAGTGATGGTGGCACACTTGATCGCCACATTGTACCTATAACAAAACAAAATTACAAACGTTTAAAATTTACATAATATTACATACACACAGTATAACAGAGATACAAAACCATTTCTAGTAAATGTTTCAAGCTCAAAACACACATACTTCTTAGTGGCTTCAGCACTTTCAATAGTAACTTTGTCATCTGTAGCATCACGGTGAGGAAGACCAAGGTCAAAGTACTTGATATCCAACTCCAAAAAAGGAGTAATCAGCTGAAAACATTCAAGAAAACGAAGTTCAATATACACAACAAATACGTGAAATATGAACTGCAAAATAAGTTTAGCTTCATACCTTATCCTTGATCGACTTCCAGATAACCCTGGTCATTTCATCACCTACATCACACAGACCAATGAATCATAACTATGAGTAAAACACACCAAAACATCCAAATATCGAAACTATTTCGTCATTTCGATTATTTTGTCAACATATCATCAAACATGCCCAGATTTTTCATTAGATAAACTTAAATCAATCAACCTCACGAACAGAGCTAAAGGTTTTTTTTACCGATCTGTAACGTAATACAAACTCAGAACAAGATGATCAAATCAAAAAACAACGTAAATCACCAACCAAAACCAAATCGAGCAACGAGACTACACATGCGTAAACTCTAACTCTCAGATCAGAACGAGCAACGAAACTTCGATAAAAACTAAGCAAGCGAAGGTAACAACACAATATGTTTCGTTATCAAATCAAACGAAAAGATCTGACTAAAGAGAGATCGATCGAGAGAGAAGGAGATCTCACCATCCATCTCGACGATGGGATTTGCCACCTTGATCTTCTCAAACGCCATGGTTTCTTCTTTGCTTTCGGTTTTTTCGTAAGAATAACTTAACGGATTTGAATCGATCTGACTGGATCTTTTCCGATCGTCGGAGGGTAGATCAAGCCGGTGAAGCAGATCGTCGTTGCAGGAGAGAGAGCTTGGTGGTGAGTGATGAAGTAGGTGAAAAAAGCTTGGGGAAGGTCCTCGGAGATGTATTTATGCTATTTAAAAGTTCGATGACATTTTATTATTTTGACCCCGTTATTATTATTTATTACATTTCGGTCCCTATCTTTTATTTTATTTTTCGTTGTAGAGACTAGCCGCCACTAAATTCTAGGAGATGAGTGAACAACAAAATTCAAAGATATGTTCAACTATATGAATTTAAAAGTTTCATCCTCTACCGTTTTTAAAAAAACAAACTTGGAAATGCAATTACAAGTTTAAAATCTACCTACATTTGCTTAGTCTATTTCTCTTCAAACCTCGGATTAAAAAGCTTTAGCTGATTATTTGTGGCTATCAAAATCATAACATCCATTTGGGCTTTCTTTTTTTCGTTTAATTATGTATAGATTCAATTTTAGTAATTTTGTTTTTTTTACGAAGGTCGGTAATTTAGATTTAAGACATGAAGAGGCTTCAGATCAATGTCTCTCTTTTGGTTTGTTCAAGTCATTTTTGGTTACTGTTGATGAATATGACAATGGATTAGTTGGATCAGAAGGCAGAGAAGTTGTCACTTGCACATGCACTTTGGGGGTGGGGGGATGGGGATAGGTCCACAAGATAGAAAATTTATTGTCATATATCACAATTCCGTAAAAGATGCTGACCACCTAACCAGATCCACTTTGTTTGATTTCTTCTATTTTGCGGCATATTTTTTATTTTTTTTTTTGTTTAATGACAGCCATTTCCATTTTTATATGTTTCTTAATCTTCTGAATCTATATATTATTTTTGAAATACATTTTGTATTATGCCCTATAAATTTTGGTTATTTAATTTGTTTTATTTACAACATTAACCCCTAACTATTTCACTAAAATAACAATTCATGAAAACACATTTAATGGAACTATATTAATCGAACAAATTTATTTACACTTATTGTCATAATAATATTGACATCATCTATACTTTTTGATGTTTCCAAACATAACTTTACGCATTGAATTTTAAAACAAGATTAAAATCTGAAAACCTATTTTAATAGATCTTAAAAGACTGTATGTGATAGTTGAATGTAAATCGACCGACTTTGAGAAACAAAGGATTACAATTTCAATGATTATTATGACGTAGATAACGTTCATAAACACGAGAACCCAAATTAAGAAAATCAGTTTAAGCAAATATTTAAATTTGTCACCAAGAAATACATTTAATTCAGTATATATCTCCTTTAGAAACTGAATATTGTTCTGTAATAATGTTACCAACTCAAATAGGCATACAGAAAAATCTCGGGTTTATTGCTAAGGATCGTTTGATTCCTTGCTCATCAAGCATTATTGATTTACTGGTTAAGAAACTATTGTATTATATATTATATATATTTTATTTTTATTTTTTGTAATTTGAGAAGGCTTGATTGTGATTTTCGTGCATAGTTATATGGTGGGATGAGTTTTATCTAAGTTCACTTCAAGAAAATATAAACATTTCTTATTGTTAACAAACAAAGCAAGATTGAAAGGCAAACAACTCATGTGATGTTCAAAAGAGGAGCTCCATAATTTGGAGAACTAAGAAAATGATTTAGCACAGGTACGTTTACTTTAGCATTGTTACTTTTTTTTTTAATTGTTTACTTGGCTTTTGAAATTATGTTTTTCACAAGAACAGGGCCAATTAAAACATGTTTCATTTTTTCTTTGTAGGTGAGTCCTTGCAAAGGCAATGTTGAGAACAAGGCCAATTTTGAGTTTAGTATACCTACCTAGGTATCATCTTTATATCTATTATTATTAAGATCTATGTTATTCTATGGATTTCTAATTTATTATTAAAGTTTTGATTTACAATATAGTTTCACATATCTCAATCCCATATACCAAAATTTGTTTTGTTTTTTCATCAAGCAACATTCAATAAAAATAAGTATCAAACCCTTATAGGTAAGTGATTCTTTGGGATATGCCGATATGTAGAAGTAAGAGAATGGTTTACTATCAGCTTTTTGAAATTAAGTTTACTTAATTTTTGTTTATTGGCCTTCGTATTGTATTTATCACAAATCTCTCAGTTAATTTTACTCCTAACAAGAGAGATAGCTTGTGAGTTCAATATACTTATCTATTAAATGCCCAAAATTGTAATTACAAAGTTTATTATATAGACTGACATTATTATTTTCAATATTTTGGTTTAAGACATGAAGTATTGATGACTATCCATTGTATCAAGGTGTATGTAACAGTAGAGTAAATGTTTTATTGATCATATCACTTAGACTTGATCATTCTACACTTTTTAGTATTTGTTTAACTATTAGAAAATAAATTTGTGATTTAAATAATGATATATAATACCTCTCTTGAAAACCCAAAATTAGCATTTCGAAAGAATTTTTTTTGTGTATCAAAATTAGTTTACATCATAGTTTATATTAGTTTCAAAAAATATATTTGAAATGAATCTAATTAACATTAATTAGTATCCCATAATTACAATATTTTTAATATATATATATATATATTCTAAATATTTTAATTTGCTAAAAGAAATTTAAATGCTCGCGGGTCATTTAATGGAGCAGGTTAGAATTTATACAAATATGATTATATAGTTTTTATGGGTTGTCTATTATACTAAAGCACACAAAATATCTTAATTTTGAATTAACAATCAAAATACAATTATATAATCTTAAACACTAAACAAAACAAATAAAATTAATCAATATAACTTAAACATAAAAAAATTTAGTTATAAAAAATTATCCCGCGGTGTATCGCGGGTTAAAATCTAGTATATATTGAAAAAAGTTCAAAAATGATGCTAATAATTTCATTCACTAAACTATACTAATGGTTATATACTTGTATAGATAATTTAGTTTTAGTGAACAAATATTAATTTTGAAATATCCTTTACTTCTTAATGTTATTATTAAAAAATGTGAATACTTGTTAAAACATGAATATTAATATATGAGCAGTAGTTAATATATAGCCTATAATATGAAATCGAATGTGAGATTAGAGAAATTAAATTAACTTTCCTTCAAATATTTTAAAAATGAAAAACATTTTCATCTAAATATTATCTTATTATATAAAGTTTAATGTTAAAGTTACTCATTAACGAGATCGTGACACATGTCAATTATATAAATAAGATGTTGACATGTGTCCAAATTACTGTTTAACATGATCGCAACATGCGTCAAATTAACGATCTTAGATTTTGACACATATCTAAGTTAATCACTAGAAAAAAATGTTAAAAAATATTTACCAAACAAAAAAAAAATCCAAAAGCAAAAAAGAGATATTTTCATATCACCGTAAGAAAATAGAGCATATGTCTTATTACATAAAGATGTATATTAAGTGATATACCATATCAAATCAAAACTTTAAGTACGCTAGAAAATTATGAACACCAAAGAGACAAATACAAACCATGAGAGATCATAAAACCTTGCTAACAAAATAAAACATGGTATCATGAGTGATGATCGGATTGCTATGATCTAACAGACATTTGGAGATGAACCTCATATAAGGTTAGATTATCTAAGAGGGGGTTATTGGTTCTATGATTTTAATGGATACTTATTGGTTCATTGATTTTAAAATACTTATTAAAATGATGTGTTATTGGTTCCATGATTTACAAATACTTATTAAAATCCTATGTTATTCATTTAATGATTTGTTTTTGGATTTCAAAATCCACATTATGTTTTAAATGGATTTGAATGGATTTGAAAGTGTAAAATAGAAGGATTCAAATTCAAGGATAAAACATGTTATTTCAAAATCCATGTGTTTGGATTTCTAGAATTTATAATTCTATATGGATTTAGAAATTATCTCTCCAATAACAGCCCCTAAGACTCCAATATCATCATGGTTATAACTTTTTATTTTTTTAACTATCTTTTAATTTCTCAAATTTTATTGGGTAGGTCATAAACTCACTGCAATTATGTAGATATTTTCTCTTCAGTTTTTCATCCAAAATATTTTTGAGTAAACAATTTTAGTGGTTAAACAAACTGTCACTACAAAGTATAGTGGTGAAAAAACGACGTCAAAATGAAAGTAAACAGACAAAATTGGTTTAATTTGTTCAAAGATACATTTTATAAGTGGTGATAAAGAGCGTATTTGTGACACCCCGGTTTCAGAGACTTGCGGAGAGGTTTAAAAAAATTGATTTGGCCACCTATATCACCAAAGTGCACTTATCTTTTCGGTTAAAGGTCCTGAGAGAACTCCACAGTTAAGCGTGTTTATGCTGGAGTAGTCTCAGGATGGGTGACCTTCCGGGAAGTGATTGTCGGAACTGTGCGAGTGTAAACAAAACATAGAGAAAGATCATGTGGTGATTTGTATGGACGGTAACAAGTCTTTAAAGCCTCTCGGACGTAGCAAACCAGCCGTCGGATATGAAAGGGCTCATGGGCCTAGTGAGAGGACGTGAGGCCCATTAAGGAAAGTGGACCCATGGACTGGGATTGGACATGAGGCCCACCAAGAGGTGGCGGTCGGGGCGTTACAAGTGGAAGCAGAACCGAACCTAGACGAGTGTGGAGTCGAGTGGACTCACACCGTCGGGGGTGACGGTCTTGGTGCGCAATGCGGACGTTGCGATCTGTTAGTGGGAGTGAATTGTGACATCCCAATTTCAGAGACTTGCGGAGAGGATTAAAATAATTGATTTGGTCACCTATGTCACCAAAGTGCACTTATCTTTTCAGTCAAAGATCCTAAGAGAACTCCACAGTTAAGCGTGCTTATGCTGGAGTAGTCTTAGAATGGGTGACCTTTCGGGAAATGACTGTCGGAACTGTGCGAGTGAGTACAAAACACAGGAAAAAATCATGTGGTGATTTGTAGGGACGGTAATAAGTTTCTAAAGCCTCCCGGAAGTAACAAACCGGCCGTCGGATATGGATGGGCTCACGGGCCTAATGAGAGGACTGAGATTGGACATAGGGCCCACCAAGAGGTGGCCCATGGACTGAGATTGGACATAGGGCCCACCAAGAGGTGGCGGTCGGGGCGTTACAATATTTTAACAATAAAATATTTTAGGTTGTAATAACACAGTATTAGTGATAAAACATAGAATAAAATTGTATGTGAATGCTAATAAGACGACGTTTTGACGAGCTGATTGAATGTAAAACCTTTTGCGAATAAGTTGTTGAACGTTTTTGAAATTTGACAATAATAATATTCGTAATAAACATGTTTGGAAAACATTTTGATGGTCGATAGTTTAGCTTTAGATTATTGTAAGAATTGTATAATAATTTTAAAATATAAATTAGTGTATTAAATTAAAAATGTTTCTCTAACTAAAAATATTTATCTATTTATTTCCGGATAATATTTTCACTTACAAAATATATATATATATATATATATTTTAAAAAATTAATTTTATTAAATAGTTTTAGAACCCGCACATTGTTTTTAAGAGAGGAATAGTTTTATCTTAATCTAGTATTAAAATAAATATTTATGAAAATAATTTTTTTATATTGAGGGTTCCTAGTTTTTAAATTTGACAATAATGTTCTTAACATCATAAGCTCATAACTACAAAAGTTTCGACACGAAACATCAAACATATACTATATGTAGTTATTTAATGCATTCGTATCAATATGACAATATATTACAATTTGTACAAACTAATTATTATTTAACACAGAAAAAAATAGTTTAATCAATCTTAGTGTGTAGGAAAATGTTTTTCTTAGCTGATCCTAAATTGACACATGTGAAATTTTGTCTCTCTAACATTTATGTACATAGATGGTTTACCAAAAAAAAAAAAGAAGATGATCTTTGATGTGGCGATACTTTTGCCACCTAACAAAAGAAGCAAAAACTGAATATATGAGTTTTGGAGTGTCCTTGTCGTCTTACGGATCAGATGGATTATTTTCTGATGGTTGACAATGAAAAGACTCTTCAAGAGAGGAATAGTCATCTAACTAAAACCTTAGCAAACTTTATCCAAAACCATTTGGATGTGGAAGTTTCAGGTCTCTCATCAAAACTCCACTTATCATTCTTTTGCCTTAAAGTTTAACTAGGAGAGGAGATTGGACGTACGAATTTAATTAATCTAAGAGACATTCCTAATAATAATCTAATTTTCGTTAGACACACAAAAAAAAAAGTTTCAATAACATCGTTAGTTACGGTTTAATACCATTAGTTTCTAATTTTTTTTCGATTCTATATAAAAAATTTCCTTCATTCATGAATATAATTTTCTTATTTCATCTAAAATTTGTCTTATATTTGTTTTTTTATAAAACTTCTATGTAACAAAAATTGATAGGTTCCAATCAAGAGCACATAAGAACACTAGACAAGAAGTGTCTTTAGTCAAGGAGTTACAACACCACATATGCAACTGATTCCGTTGGTGTTCGATTCCATTAAATCGTGTTACCTCGCTTAGTAAAGATTAACTATAAATTAGATCTTGTCAATTCAATGACGACAAAAAAAAACATTAGGCTTTAAATATTTTTCTTGCACTAAAGTTCGATTCCACTAAATCATGTTACCTCGTTTAGTAAAGATTATTTGTCAATTCAACGACGACCATAAAAACACTAAAATTTTAAAAATTTAACACTTGAAGGGTCGCTAATAGATCCTAATATATAAAATATACATGTATCAAAGATTTAAAATAATCTACCCAAAACTACTAACAGTAATAATATTACATATGATATTCTCATCATTTCTACCCTGATCCTTATCCTAGTTGATATCGGTTTACTTTGGTTATGTTCTCATGAAAAATTAACTATGTGCTTTATTAGTAGTGAGAATAATAACCAAATATTCTTGGTGAAGCGCTCGTTATCAAATATTATATATATATATATATATATATATATATGTATATATATTTCTTTTGTTTATTAAATTAATCATAATCTTATTATATAAAGTTTGATGTCAAAGTTACTCATTAACAAGATCATGACACGTGTCAATTGAATCATTCAGATTGACACAAGTCAATTCTAAATTTATTAAAAAAATTTAAAATGTAAAAAATCAAAACCTGCCATAAAAAGGTTCTATATAAAAGTAAAATAGAGAAAATAAAACCTAATTTTATTTAAAATCTTTTAAAGAAAAAAAAACCTTAGTAAACTTTCAAATGTAAAAAAAAAATTGTTTTTAACAGTTTTAAAATTAGTAAAGGGCAATTATAAAAAATCTAAAATTTAAACAGCTTTAAAATTTAGAAAAGATCATTATAAGGAAATTATATATATATATATATGTCATAAAGTTCGAAATTATAATATTCTTTACTTATTTTAATTTTAAGTCGCTAAGTTTACAAGAAAAGGATTACTTTTTATATAAGATAAAAATGATTTTGAAAATTATACAATTAAAAATATAATATTCACCTTTAGATAAAGAAAAAGATTGTTGAAGTAAGAAAATAAAAAATAAAAAAATAGACTGTCTCGTATTTTTTTCACTAATCAAATAATTTATTCAAAAGAATGTTATTGTAATATATAATTATTAACGCATGCGATTTTGTAACTATACAAAGGTTAAATTGAAGAGACAAATAATAGGTTATTTAATGTGTTCATAAAGAAAATTTGTTGGTAGTAGTAAAGACTAAAGAGTATATTTTAACAGTAAAATATATTTGTGTGTACAAATACACTTTAGTGGTAATGTAGATAGTAGATTTGTAAATGGATATACATTAGTGTATTATAACCAAAAAAAACAACTATTTTCTATAACTAAAGTTTTATCTCTTTACTTTTATACATTTTTTTTACTTACGAAAAAAATTAAATATATATTCTTTGTTAAATTTAATTTTATTTAATAACTTTGAACTCATATACAACTATTTTCTTTATTTTTTTTACCAAACAATAAATTAAAAGGAAATTCTTTGGTTAGTTGCCCAAGCTGGAGGAAAGGGGTTTACAAAAGAAACTTTAGAGATAAGAGAACACGAAGCAAGGGCAAGACAATCTGTCTTCGTATTTGATGCACGCGGGATCCAAGAGATAGAGAATAGTGGGAAAGACTCCAGCGAGTTAAACTCATCGAGCAGGTTGGAGAAGAATGACCAATCTTTAGGAGATTGCACCATAGTGAGTAACTTAGCAAAATCAGTCTCGAAATGTTGACAAGCGATTCATGCAGCATGTATCCGCTCCATGGCCCACAACAACGCTTCTAACTCCGAATGTATGGTAGAGGGGCTCCGTCTTAGACGCTTGGTCCCAACAACAAGGTTCGCTCCTCACCAACTTAACACCACCAACCCAATCCTGAATGCACATTGGTTGCTTTTCAAGAACCATCAATCTTACAACCAAGTGAAGAAACATGGATATCCGAAAACGGAGATGGAGCTGACATGACTGCCGTAAAAGAGAGAAATCTCAAACTTCACACGAGTGAGGACATTCAAAGAAAACGTGATTGATAGTCTCAACCGCAGAGTCGCACCTTTTACACCAAATATCACATTGGACACCTCAGTGTATCTACTTACTTTTATAGATAGTTTTACTTACTAAAAATATTTACTTTATATTCTTTGTTAAATTTAATTTAATTTTAAAAACTCTAAACCCGCACATCGGGCAGGTCCTAATCTAGTTATAATATAAATAGATAAAGCAATACGTCCAAATTAGGTTAGCAACCCAATCTTTATACAAAAAATATAGATACATACCCTACCAACCTCTAGATGGAAATAACTCATTCTATATCGGTATATGATGTTGCTTACTCAAAATGCAAGATGAACTGATTAAAGTCTTGTTCCTTTGGCATATGCATCTAATTTATCCATCCACATATTTTATGTGAATGATTTGAATGCCAAATAATCAAACGAACAAGACCAAAAATAATTAATTTGGACGACGCATTTGAATAAAAATATGTTTTTTTGTCAGTATTTATTAATTTAGCTCAAACGAGCCAATTCGACGGAAATGTAATTAAACAAACATATTTTATGTGGTAAGTTTTTACAGGGTGTATCAAACGAACACATAATATTTTTTTTGTAAATGTAGTTTAGATAACTAAATACATCTAAATAATTTTATTTATTTATCTAAACTACATTTACAACAAAAAACATCATGTGTTTTTGGTAAAATTCTGAACTTACGTATTGACAAAGTCATATATGTGTAAGAAAAAAAACAAACAAAAACATAAAACCAGTTATGAATTAGTGTATGGCTCGACAGGTTTGGGCTTTAGCACAAGTACCAGTGAGACTACACTCTTTCCCGTCGGAATCCGTATATGCCAATATGGATTATTTTTTGGGCCATGATAATCCTGCATTCCAGGTTTTGGCGTTTTCATGGCTAATGTTGTATATTTGGAAAGCCAGGAATATATGGGTTTATGAGAACATTGTTGAGCGGCCATAAGAGATTGTTTTGGTTGCGGAAAGTGAGGCATTGTCGTGGCCGGAGATTGTGTGGATGGAGATTGTATGGATTTGATCCGTACCCCTCTCGCTACTGAGTCTCGGCAAAGGGTGGCTGTCATCAATCTCCTTCCGTTATTAACGGGTTATCGTTGCTTTGTATATGGATCTTGGAAAACGAGCGAAGTTATGAGTTGCAAGAGATTGAAGATACGAAGTAGCAAACACGGTGGATTCCCATTGAGGGACATGATCAAAATTCACCATGATGGGGGTACTTCTAATTTTCCTTTTGTTGCGGCATGCTCCTCAGATTTACGCTCTAATTACATTATTTGGCCTGAGAGAAATATATTCATATAAACATAACTTAGATGTACTTCTAAAAGAAGTTGTGATATAAAATATTTTTTTATACATAGACTTATTATTGGGGTTGGTTTTATAAATATCTTGAGCCCAAACACAATAAACGATTTTAAATTTTAGAAGACAAGCCTTCTAAAATATGGTAAAGATCTGTTTTAATCCGAGAGGCGAGAGCATTTGGGAAATGGGTCTACATAAGTCCATTGACAAAAAAAAATCTTTTAAAGTTGCATTTTGTGCAGAGCCCCCTCTTTTCAGTTGCTGATATGTAAAAGTAAAATCCCAAATACCACAAACCGCAATTGTGAAAATTGGTTTTGGTTTAGTTGGTAAATACATTTCAAAACTTCGAAAATTTCCCAGTCTGTTTTCTGAGGAGACACATGAATTACATGGCTTATGGTCCTCATGGTTCGAACTAACTCGCTAGACTTCTTAGGATACTACTCGGATATATTTTTATTGTTTCTTGCAGTATTGTTTCCCTTGGAAGTTCGAGGCATGACCTTAATCTCCTTTGGCCCCGGGATAGCTGTTAAATTTAACCTTGTAGAAAAATAAGATAAGAATCACATCCAAAACGGTTCGAACTAAGGACGTTCTCTTCTGTTTTTGATTTTTAATAAGTTCCGTTCTAATAATTTAGTAACCTAGTGAAGTGATCTTAGTGCAGTGGCAGGAGATAAGTCTATTTGCAGAAGGCACCATCACACCAGGGATCGAGTCCCGTTTCCTATGAATGTAGGAATTTGGCTAATGGACTGACCAGTTGTGGTCCAATGGTTGGCAAAAAAAAAAAAAAAATAGTAACCTAAACAACATGTGGGCCGTGTAGGTTATAACTTATAAGATAGACGTTTGGAT
This sequence comes from Camelina sativa, assembly GCF_030686135.1. Taxonomy (NCBI): domain Eukaryota; kingdom Viridiplantae; phylum Streptophyta; class Magnoliopsida; order Brassicales; family Brassicaceae; genus Camelina; species Camelina sativa. The sequence goes on along the minus strand of NC_141886.1, from coordinate 17,416,648 downwards.
CCGTCAAGAATTGGTTCAGAAAATTATACATAAAGTTTTGGATTCATTAGAACTATATAAAAAAAAAACTCTTTATGTTCACATCCTCGGATAATACAAATACCTAAACAAAGGAACATGGCCTTGTGACTTGTATATATGTTTCGTAGTCGAAAGGGAACATTGTATGAACAATGCATACCCTACTTCTCCCAATTCTTTTTTACATATGAAGCCCATCTTCTCTATACACACAAAATCTCGTCTCTTCGCACGTATAATTTAGCAGTCACATAAATGATTTTACCTTATTTATTGTAAAGGTCCTACGTACAAAACCAGGAAGCCCCGATCAAATGAATCTTTAACTATTACATGGTCACTCAGTTGACATTTCCGACACTATAGGCTTTGATATTCACTATTCTGTTACTTACAATTCAAAGTGGTTGATTGTTACGTCTACATTGAAATATTGTTGAAAGAGTTATTAAATTAGAAATTTGGGTGGACAAACCATTTTTTTTTCCTCACCTTTAAAAAGAAGAACTATTTGTAAAATACTAGCTACAAAGGTCGGTGAGAAATATATTTCGTAAAAAAAAAAAACATTGTGAAGGAAATATCTACCAGTACCATACACGAGTTCATGTTTACGTTAAATACTAAAAATATGGGCAAAGTATTTGTAGTATTGAAAAAGTGGTCTTTTAACCTAAAATATGTCCTAAACAACTAAAACGAGTCTTAAGAGTTAAAAGTAATACAAATAAATATACTAATTAAAACCATCTTTATTTAGTTCTCTATACTATCCTTAAGACTTGCTTTAGTTAGAATGTTATTATTTTAATTCAATATTTAAAATTTATAATTGAAATTTCAAACAAGATAAAGTTGGTCAAATTTTGGTTAGAATAAGTGGTTGATCATAAATTTTGACCACTTTTAATCCTCATAAATTTAGTTAATTACAAAATTTTCGATGAGTTTATCAAGTATATACATATAAATATATCTAAGCTTATGATTAGATTAGTATATACTTGTATATATAGTTTACACTGTACACTAAATACAATTAATGAGAATAATTAACTTTTCTCTCTCTCTAGCTCAGCTCCCTCTTCTCATTCTCTCTCTTGTTCTTGTTCAAGTCCGAGTTCATCTTCTTCCTCCGTTCAATCCTGATATAGTATCAGAGCTTTCTCGATCATGAGCGCTTCTTCAGCTGAGCTAATTCTCATTCACATCATCTCTTTCGTTTTCGATTTACGTTGTTTCATCGTATTAGCGATTCTTCAATTCGTGTTCGCATACGATTCTCTTTGAGTTCTTCTTTCTTTGACCTTATTGTTTTTCTGATTCTTGTTTTGCTTTCAATCGGAACAATCTCTTATAATCAGTTTGATTCTTCATTAATATGGGATCGAATCCAAATCCGACTACTTCGGTGAATCAAAATTCGCGAAATCTGGGTGATTCAGGTACAGATCTATTCGAGAATCCCTATTTTCTTCATAGTACTGATCATGTTTGGTTGCAATTGGTTTCAGATTGACTCGTTTCTGGTTTAGATTTTCATTCTTGGCGTAGATCAGTACGGATGGGCTTGAATGTTAGGAATAAATTGGGATTTTTCGATGGTACGATTCAGAAGCCTCCCGTTGATCATCCAAGTCATGGTTCATGGTCACGCTGCAACGATATGGTATCCACTTGGCTAATGAATTCAGTCTCGAAGAAGATTGGAGCGAGTTTGTTATACATCTCGACTGTTGAAGGTATATGGAATAATCTCTTATCTCGGTTCAAGCAAGATAATGCACCTTGTGTTTATGAGATTGAACAGAGACTTACTTGTATTCAACAAGGTTCTTTGGATGTTAGTGCGTACTATACTGAATTGGTAACGCTCTGGGAAGAATATAAGAACTACATAGAACTTCCCGTTTGCACTTGTGGTCGCTGCGAGTGTAATGCAGCTGTTCTTTGGGAACGTCTACAGGATCGTAGTAGAGTAACCAAATTCTTGATGGGGTTAAATGAGAGTTATGAACAGACTAGAAGGCATATCTTGATGCTGAAACCGATTCCAAGTATGGAGGAAGCATACAACATGGTTACTCAAGATGAAAGGCAATCTACTGTTTCTCTCAAGCCTCCTGTGAAGTCTGATAATGTAGCATTTCAGACGACTGGTAGTTATGAAGGTGATCTTGCTAATGGATCGTATGTGGTGGAACCATATGAGTATGTAGCAGCTTACAATACTTATAGACCAAGGAGTAATAGACCGATGTGTACTGATTGTGGAAAAATGGGACACATGATTCAAACATGTTTCAAGGTTCATGGTTATCCACCTGGTTTCAAATAGCCAAATCAGAACAATCAAGGGCAAGGACAAAATACTCAGAGACCTTCTTTTGTGCCTCGTGGTCAGGCTAATCAGAACAATCAAGGTCAATTCTATAACCAAGGAAAATTTACTAATCAGAGTTTTGGTCCATGATCTGGTACAACACAGCCAAGGGTGGTTGCGAATGTTCAAGTTAATGGAGGAATGCCGTATTATCCTCCTGCTCCTGTTAATGCTCTTAACCTGGATGTGAGTCAGTTAACTCAGAGTCAAGCTCAAGACTTGATCAATCAACTCTCTCGAGTTCAAGCTACAGAACCGATGATCAATCAACTATCACGTGTTCAGATTTTAGAAAATTCAGCGCCTACTGTTTCTCAATCTCTTGCATCTAATACAAAATCAGGTGTTATGGCTCCTCAATCGTCTTCTGGTATAGTCTTTAATATCTCTTCTAATCTTAGATATGAGAATAGTAATCTCACATATAAACACCATTGTCTATCATCTCTTCATAGTGTTTTGCCTAATGGTGCTTGGATTATTGATAGTGGGGCAACTAGTCATGTTTGTTGTGATATCTCTAAGTTTAGGGAAACTTCTTTAGTCTCTGGCATTACAGTAGCTCTACCTAATGGAACTAGACTCCCTATTAACCAAACTGGCACCATTCATTTGTCTGATTCATTACAATGTCTTTTATATTCCATCTTTTCGTTTTAATTTCATTAGTGTTTCGACTTTGTTGCATGATAATCAATGCTCTGCTCATTTTTATCCTACATCATGCTTCTTACAGGAGTCTTCTCAGGGATGGATGATTGGGAGTGCTAATCTTTTCCACAATCTTTGCATCTTGAATGAACACTCCCTCTCTACACCTGCTAAGTCTCCTGTCATCAATCAAGTCTCGGGATCCTTGGTGAATGAAGGAATTCTTTGGCATCAACGCCTTGGTCATCCTTCAAACGCCAAGTTACAGCTTATGTCTGGTAATCTTTCTCTTAATAAAACAAGTGTCTCTAGTCTAGATCACTGTTCTGTTTGTCCATTAGCTAAACAAAAGCGTTTGTCTTTTCCTTTTCATAATCATTTCTCTGAAAAACCATCTGGCTACAAAGGTTACAAAGTTTTAGATCTAACTACGAATGTTATTTCAATCAGTCGCAATGTTGTTTTTCATGAGCATATCTTTCCATTTCTTGATTCAGAAAAACACACTGATGATCTGTTTTTTCATACCATTTGACCATATCCAATTCCTTTTGTTCCTGACATGCCATCTTCATCTGTTACATCAACTGGATTACCTGATGTTGTTGTTTCTACACCTCATACTGCACAATCATCATCTTCATCAGTGCCAAGTAGGGAGAATAGGGAGACTAGGGAACATAGGGAACAAGTTACTGTTTTACCAGATACTACATCTGTTTCTTTACCTAAGGAGAGACCAAAACGAAATGCTAAAGCCCCTAGTTACTTCTCTGAGTTGAGTATCATTGTGCATTGGCTAATATCTCCTATGTTCTTCCCCCTAATCATACTACTCCATACCCACTATCTTCTGTTCTATCATATAATCGTTTCAAACCACATTATTGTTCCTATATCTTTTCCTATTCAATGGAGACTGAACCAAAGACTTTTGAAGAGGCCATGGCATCTGATATATGGAAAGGTACCGTGAATGAGGAATTGGATGCGATGGAGATAAATGGAACCTGGTACGTTACATCTTTACCACCTGGAAAGAATGTTGTTGGTTGTAAATGGGTGTTTACCATCAAGTATAATTCTGATGGTACTATCGAGAGGTACAAAGCACGTTTGGTGGCTAAGAGATATACTCAGCAAGAAGGTGTTGATTTCAATGAGAATTTCTCTCATGTGGCTAAACTAACGAGTGTCAAGCTTATGTTGGAGCTGGCAGCTATACATGGATGGGAACAATCTCAAATGGACGTCTCTAATGCATTCCTACACAACGAAATTGATGAGGAGATATATATGAGTTTACCTCAAGGCTACACTCCAGGTAACTCACAAGTCTTACCTCTGAATGCTGTATGCCGCCTTCATAAGTCAATATACGGGTTAAAACAAGCTTCTACGCAGTGGAATCGCTTGTTCACTTCAGTTTTGCTCGATGATGATTTCTTACAATCTCAGGCAGATACGTCCTTATTTGTCAAGTTCACAGCAACTAGCTTTATAGCAGTCTTAGTGTATGTTGACGACATTGCTATTGCTAGTAATAATGCTGAGGATCTGGCTGCACTTAATGTTGTCTTGGCCAACGCTTTTAAAATCAAGGACTTAGGTCCTCTGCGATTTTTTCTTGGATTAGATATTTCAAGAACGAGCAAGAGTATATCTGTATGTCAGAGAAAGTATGCTTTGGACTTACTGGAGAACACTGGATTATTAGCATCTAAGCCGAGTACTGTTCCTATGGATCTGTATGTTCATCTTACTAAAGACACAGGAACTCCTTTGGATTCAGCAAGACCTTACAGAGAGATCATTGGTCGTCTTCTCTACTTAACGATAACAAGACCTGATATAACATTTGTTGTACACCATCTCAGCCAGTTCCTACAATTCCCTATTGATGCTCATATGCAAGCTGCACATCGAATTCTCAGGTACATCAAGGGTACTCCAGGTCAAGGCTTCTTCTACTCTGCATCTAATGAAACATGTGTGAATGCTTTTGCGGATGCGGATTGGGGAACTTGCACTGATACAAAGCGTTCGATTACTGGTTTTTGGGTTTACATTGGCAAGTCACTTATATCTTGGAAATCCAAGAAACAGCATGTTGCGAGCCATAGAAGTACAGAGTCTGAGTATAGAAGCATGGCTGAAGTCACTAGAGAGGTACTATGGATTCAACAACTTCTTCGGGATTTCTGTGTTCCTGTTACTACATTTGCCAAGCTTTTCTGCGACAACAAGTCTGCTGTTTACATTGCCACAAATCCAGTATTTCACGAAAGAACGAAGCACATCGAGATTGATTGTCACATTGTGCGTGATCATATCAAGCTTGGGAACCAGAAGACATTACACATTGGTACGGAGAATCAACTTGCCGATATCCTGACTAAGCCGTTACAACCTCGGCAGTTTCATTCCTTGCTTAGTCGGATGGCTTTGTCAAACCTTTACAATCCTTCTCTGCATCCGGATTGAAAGGTTTGAGGGAGGTGTATCAAGTATATACATATTAATATATCTAAGCTTATGATTAGATTAGCATACACTTGTATATATATTTTACACTGTACACTAAACACAATTAATGAGAATAACTAACTTTTCTCTCTCTATCTCAGCTCTCTCTTCTCACTCTCTCTCTTGTTCTTGCTCAAGTACGAGTTCATCTTCTTCCTCTGTTCAGTCCTGATAGAGTTTTTAAGCAAATGATTTGTATTTTTGAAAATAGACAGCTTTCTTGTAGTGTAATGATTTGTATTAGTGTTATAACGAGAATGCTTTGGAGATCCATCTATCTGTTCAATGAGTTTAAGAGCATAATTATTGGCAGGTTGTTATAAGGGGAGTTCTTAATTTTTTATGAATTAATTGTGTATTGTTTGGAATATAAGAACCCATGATCTCTTAGATAAAATTTTATCTTCCATTGGTAGGTTCTTGTTTTGGGTCTCTTATTTTTAAAAATTAAAAATTTTAAATAGAATAGAAGTGGTATAAATGTGTAAACATTTAAGATTTTATAAAATTAGAAAATATTGCATTTTAATTAATTTTCAAACATACAAAACATAATAAAAATATTAATACATATTACAATAGAAGTGCAATTCATAAATAGAGAGAATGATTTATTTTAATACTGATTTGCTCCAAATTTTGCCCAAATATTCTCAACCAAACCATTTTCTAGTTCAACCATACTGCTAGTTACTAAATTGTCCACTATAATGATATCATGACTATTCAAGTTATGGTATATATATCTACAAACTCAGAAAAGCTCACAAAACATCTCTTTCACTAACAACCTCACGCAAGGTTTAATATCATGATCAATGGAAGTTGTCAAGAAATCAGTTCAAAATAGTGTTCATAGATTGTTGTAACAAACCTGTAAAGAACGATGTCGGTTCCAGGAACGGAGGATGCATCTTTGTTCTGTCCCTCAGAGTCCCGATCAGTTTGGAGCTGCTCAAGCTGATGTTCAGCAGCTGCAGGCACAAGATGAGGATGGCTCAACAAAATCTGAGACAGAAACTGACCAGCAGGCGACTCCAGCTGAAGCGGTGCGATCGGTTTGGGTGAAGAACCAGAGGAAGCGTCACTAGATGCTGAAGAAGCTCTAACCACAAAACTTCTCCGAGTTTTAACAGTCGTTGTCAAGATTTGCAACGCGTTTTGCTGCGAGTAGATAAAACCAACAATTAAAAAAAGTACCAAGAACAAGAAAATCCTTAAAATATTGGAAAGCTTGACTTTTTTGGAATTTTCAGGATCAGAAATCAGATTTGAACACAACCGGATCAGAATATTTGGTTAATTGAATCACGAAGAAGAGATTTGAGACATACCCTGAAACGAAGTTGAAGTCTTGAACCAGAACGCGTGAACCCAGGGACACTGGCGGTAAGGAACATAGATCCAAAATCGTTGTCGGAAGTTCTAGGTGGTAAGACGGGAGATCGAACCATCTCCAACTGTTAGTCGATTTTTTCTTTGGCGATTGGCTTCCAAATCGCCTTTGCTACTTATCTCTTTCTCTCCATTCCCTTCGAATCCATACCCTTCCTCTGATTCGAGGTCATTTGATTCAAAACCTTCAAGCTTCTGATTCCAAATTCATCAATCGTTTCGTCGATTCAATTGCAACCGAGAGAGAGAGATTGAGAGGAAAAAAGAAATAAATCGAGCAGGAAACTTTTTTTTTCTTTTTTGTATTATTCTTTCGACCAATAGAATGGCGACATGTATCACCCTTTAAACTATAATTCAGTCTCTTATATAAGGAGAGATTTTACCAGATTATTTTTTTGTAGCCAAAAGACTAAGACCTCTCTTATAAACCCCCGATAAAGAAGGTCTAAGTAGTACTGAATACTGAAATGCAATTGTTTCACAAAATATTCAAACAATATATAATAAGATTTGGTTTGGATACTTCTAAATTATTTATAGCCATATACGTGCCCATAAAATTAGACTTATATATAATTTTTTCAGCTATTATAAATGCCACATGGACATAGGTGATGAAAACAAGACATTGTGGTATGAGCTAATTGACAAACATTAAGAGACATGGTAGAAAGCACTTCTCTGACTTGTCTCCGGCTAGTTAATTAAATACAAAGCCATGTATAAATAAACAATACTACTGGATTTTATTTCATTCCAATTTTTTTTTATAATAGAATTTTTTGAATTTTATATATTTTATTTTGGTGAGATTTTGAATTTTATATTTTCTGTGTGGGTTAATTTGTAATAGCAATCTGAACCGAAAAAAACCAAGATCATTATTAATTAAAAAAACTACCACAATAGCACAAGTTTCAGCCTTTCAGGTTTTCTCAAAGTTGTAATTATATTTAGTATTTCTTTTTTTCCATTTCTTTCTATTTTAGGAAAATTACTTTGTACTCAGAGTGCTACTAATGACATTTCTTCTTGTAGTTAGTTAAGTGTATATGTTTATATATATATATATATATATTAACCAAAAAAAGAGCGAGTATTCAAAAGTCAAGAACAATATACACACATAATAACGGTAAAATCTAGCTATAAGCCGACGACTTAACACGCATGATCTATATAACTTGGCTTTGAATCATGAGACTATTTTGAACTCGAGTATATATATAGTAAACTCGATCACCATTTTTCATGGGAAAAGTGAATATCACAAAACGAAGATGGAACTATAATCTATTTTTTCGTTGTTCGGATCCGTAAGAACAAGTGACGTTGCTACCTCTCAAGGATTCTTGCACATGAAGTTTGAATCCTCCTCTCTCCAAAAGATTGAAAATAAAATCCAAAAGAAATTTAAAAAAAAAAAAATTATATCTATTAATAGAGTATACTGCGCTTTGGAAATCTAGTATGCACTATCGATAGTTCAACCTATTGAATTATACAGATTTTTTTAGGAAAGTAGCCAAGTAGGCAATATCTCGAAATCGATTGAATCTTGATAATCGGGAAAAGACTAGTTCAGCATGTTTAGATCTCTAACCCGGCATGACAATAGATCAGAAGATCTATAGTTTATTTCGTTAGTAAAAAAACCGATAGATTTAGAAAAATAATGAGACTAAAAAGACAGTATAGGCAACTATGGCTCTTGTTGTAAATGTTTGCTTCATATGGGTTTATTTGGTTTGAACCACGAATTGGCCTATATTGGTGTGTAGCTCATACAAGATCCAGGTTGTGTAGTCTGCAAGAGTAAACCGACATAAGCTCTAGGGTTTCTCTATAAAAGGGAAACTAAGGTTGAAGAAACAAGAAAATGCGCTAACGCAGACAAAAAAAAAAGCTGGTGGTACATTGATGGCGGCTGTAGGGCACAGCGCAGGGCGCTGTGCAGGGCAGATGCAGAGACGCAGGGTGCAGTGCAGAGAGCATGCGCAGGGCGTCGTACATGGAGCTTGAAGCTGTGCGCATAACCATGATAAAGAAGCAGAAGCTTGGCTGGGGTCGAAGGGCTGAGAGCCGGACATAACCTTGTCTAGGTTTAAGGTGTCTTCAGGACACTCTGATGAGAGACAAAGGTGGGGCTGCTTTTCTGGGGTTCTGGAGGCGTTTTCAGGGTTATACATGGAGGGGAGAGTTGAACTAGAGACAGAGAGAGGGGAAGAAGAAAAACTAGATCTATTATGTGTTTTCTTCTTCAGGTTTCTCTGTAGTTGTTAGCTCTCTAAGCTTGTATATGAAACACTGTGTGTAAATCTTGGTTGATTGATAGTGGATGTTTTTGGGAGAAGGTTCCGACACGAGATGTACCCTCTGCATGAGGGGAACTCGTTAAATCTCTGTGTTATGTTTATGTTATGTTATTGATCTACGAGAAGTAGGGGCAGAATCGCGGTATGCGGTTTACTACAAAGGTGAATTGTGGTCTGCGATTCTCAACAGCTCTCGTCTCGATTACTAACAAAATTTGTAAGTCTTATTAAACCCTAAGCACACAAATAAAAAGACGGAAAGCAAAGATATCAAGTTCCAAAGCGACTTCAAAGAAGCCTTAAAAGAAGTCGAGGTAGGATAAATTAAGTCTGGCTTGTGGCCTAAGATCATAGGGTTTGGTATTATCCCTCCCAAATTTATTTAGGTTTCAACTATAATATAGTATATACATTAATTTGTATACAATACTATGTATTTGTAGAAGTTGGAATTTGTATTACATGTGATATTATCCCAAGACATACGGCCTATAATTAAGTTTACAATCATGAATGTTATCTCCACAATAATTGATGCTCAATTACAAAAATGACAAACGCAAATGTTTTTTTCTTTATTATAATTTGGGACCCAAGAAACTGAATATAACGAATCAAATCTTATGCCCACTAACAAGTCAAATCTTCTTCAAATACTATCATGATTTTTTTAATCTAAGAACAATTTTTATTGGTTTGGCTTTTTATTTTCTATGTTTTTATGTTCTAGGCAAAACAGATGCATAACATTTGGGTGTACCGAACGTACCTATACTCTGTCTACGTTCTTGAACTCTTCTAAACAGATGCATAACATCGGCTGATGGATCAAAATCCGGTATCCCAATGGCCAATGTGAGAACATTTAATTATGAGGATTACTACAAACGTACCACAAAATTATAAATATATATATATATATATATATATATATATATATATATATATATATTTCAACATATTTATGAAGGTGTTTAGCAAACTGAAAAGAACTTCGCAATCGACTTCATAAACCACACTTTGGGAAATAACAAAAATATGGTAATTTTTAGAATGCGAATAGAATTTTTTTTATTATTATTATTGTAATCAAGATCTTTGGGTTCATAATTCTTCTCGATTTAGGCAGAGACCTAATTAGATTATTCATCCCTCGAACTATAATTCTTTTGTTAATTAGATAAATATATTTTTTCAGTACTTTACATGCATGAATGCCTCACGTTTTCATGGAATAGTAATAACTAATAAGCTTTGAAATAAATTAATATTAATAAATCGTTTTTAGCATATCCACGTACGTACAGACAGCCATCGGCCTACATTAATTAAACATGTATATTTATAGAAGTGTGAGTGTGTGTGAGTGTTCGAGGATGCATGGGCATGTGTGTTCGTCCTCGGCACGTATATACTACGTACATTTCATGCGTCGGTTCAATGTATGAGGTCGTTTCCAAGAAACTATCAATTAAATTACTCTGATGTGTTTACGTGCTTAAATTAACTTATACAGTTATATCAATAACCCATTCTGATCATTCGCTTTGGAAAATAAATATCCATTAAATATATTTCGTTTTACAACGAATGTTGTTTTCAAGTACATATTTGATATAAAAAGTGTTGTCCGGACAATAAAAAGTAATTAGAAAAAAGTCATTTTTATGGAAATTTATAATTGACAATATTAGAAATGAAAACGACACAATTTATAAGATAGAAAAAATATCAAATAACAAAACGATAACCAGCTAATCCTTTTTGCAATAAAGTAGATATTATATATCTTAGGGCCCCTTGCTCTTTTGGAATCCTATCTTTGGATTATCTTTGGCGATTTCAATTAGAACTTTTTAAAACAGTTGTAAATCATTTCTAGAATTTTCCGTCCATACCATCCAAATTAAACCCTCCAACCTTTACGCAACACATGTTATCAAGGCAATCATTCTAGAGCACTAGGCATCTGATAGAACTGAAACTCAATCTATAAGAATTGTTATATTTTGGATATGACCAACGACCAACGTGACACTTAGGTGATCCCAAACCCCTTAGGCATGAATCAACGTTGAAAAAGGCTCCTAAGGTGTGGCTTGTTCTGGTATCAAAGGGATACCATCTAATCGTGAGTATAGTTTTTAGTGACCCAAACCAGATGTGATGCATGCATACATATATTTTAAATATAAAATTAAAAACCCAAACCTAAAAAAAAAATTCTAAAAATTAATTTTAAATATTTTAATGTGTTAAATAATACTGTTTTTGAAAATTTATGTAATGTATGCTATAATTGTCCGTAAAACTTGTTTTAATGCTATTTTAAAGTATTTCTCTATAATTATCGCCAAAACCAATTACCTTAAAAAGAGAGATACTGCTAAAAGTGTCTATACATATATATATAATACCCCCTATGTAAAATATAGTACTCTCTAGTCTCTATATTCCAAATTTCCAAATTATAGGATATATTTTAACTTTTTAACTTTTTTTTTCTTGTTCCATTCTATTAGATGTTCTCATATTGTTTTGCATAATTAATGTTTATTGAATATGTTATAACCATTATTATTATGTAATCTTTTTTTCCTGTTAGTTAATTTTTCTAAAAATGTATAAATAATATATTTATGTAAAAATAACAAAATCTTTATGGTTTCTTAAATTTAACAGACTGATTATACATTTACAAATGAAAAAAAACATATTATATTGTTTCTTAAATTTAACACACTGACTATACATTTATTGTTTTGTTTTGTTTCTTAAAAAAAACAAAACAAATGAAAAAAACATATTATATTTTTTAACACACTGATTTTACATTTACGTGATCCACCACACTATTTTACTGAATAATTATGATATGTTACTAATTTCAAAAACGTATTCTTTGTCTAGAATAAAACAATTATTGAATTTGTAGTAAAATCATGCAAGAATTTCGACAATTAAAGATTTTCAATAAATAATAATGATAATTTAAAAAAAAAATTAATGATCAAGAGATTTTTCATCCTTAAAAGTTAAAAACATCTTATATACTGTTCCTTTTTTGGCACCAGCTGAAATCATGATTACGTCAGATTTTTTCATTTTTCTTCGAATTTTTCGGCCCACACATGAGAAATCACAAAGTTACAACTATAGTTTTGCTAAAAATCAAAACATATGCAAAATACGTTAGAGTTTTGTATGTGTTTGCTTGGTTTCTTACAAAAGAGGTTGACAATGTTGGGTTTGTGTCGTACTGTTGTCTTGATGCCAGTTGTCTAAAGGAAAAATAACAAAAGTAAAAAATAAAGGATGAGGAAAAGGACAAGAAAATAGAGAGGCAACCAGTAAGAAACTAATAATTGCGGAAAATAAAAACAGAAATTTAAGAAAAAAGAGAAACTTAATAATTGCAAAAGAAAAGAAGTAATAATTAAGAAAAATACTGAAAGTAACCCATGTGGTTTTCTGCACACGTGCAACTCTCTCCCTCCTCTTATTTTTTTTTCTTAATGAAGTTAAAATTAGTTTTAAAGAGTATACAGTATATAACTAATGACTCACTATTTATATACTCGGACATTGCCAACACATTATTTCTAAGACTTGAAATTCTGATAGATAGTAACAAATCACTTCAATTCAACTTTTGCACAAATTTATAATCATCATTTTAATTAAATTAAATACTATTTAAAATAAACGATTTATGAGTTATATCAACAAAATATGCAGCTCTAAAAATCGCCCCAAAAAATACACCACTAAAGTTATACAGATAATATTTTACAATAATATACATCCCCAAAAACAAGTTTTCTGATCTTAATTGATTGGACAAGAATGTATAACTAGTTTTCTTTTATCAATGATAAATTATTATTAAAACAATTTTTTTTGATTGATTGCTCGATATGTTAAAATATTGAATAGTTAGTTCATGTTGTTTGAAAAGTGAATAGTAAAAAATGTGATTATAAATCATTATTTAGTTTTAAAGTTCTATTAGTTATAAAAATATAATAAACTTAGAAAAATATTTAAATCACAAAAGTAAACACAACATTTCTTTCAAAACTATTAAAACTTAAAAAAAGGTTATTTATAATCACATCACAAAATGTTTCATTGTAAATTACTAAAACAAGAATTGTCAAAGATATTTTCCTAACACCTAAGTCAATTTCATTAATATGAACTTATATTGGATTGTTATATCTTTTTTTTTTCTGTGTGCAAAGATTGGATTATTATATCTAAATTTTGGAAGTTTGGGTTATGGTCCTTAAATACTTTGACCAAGAACCATAATTAAGTTTTCTTACAAATCTTTTCTTGCTTGCACAATCTCTTCGAACTTGTGAACTAAATGTGTTTAAATTTAATCGATTTACTAAGATATCATAAATTCAAAAAACAAGAAAAAACAGCAACAAAATTAAATCAAGCAAACTCGGTGGCATAAACGTTGGGAGAATCTTGAATTTTCGGTTATTTAAGGAAACAAAAGTATTAAATTACGATTTGTACTACACTTGTTTTAGCTACTACTAAACTTGAAACCAAAAAAAGAAAAAAAAAAAAACTCAATATTATTCTTAAGAATATAAAACACCTCAAGAGTTGCTGTGTGTGTGTGTGTGAGAGAGAGAGGAGAGTACACAAATTTGTTTCACATTCCTCTAAATTCCAAACAAATTTATTTATACACCAATCTACTTCTTCTTCTTCTTCTTCTCTGACAAACAAAGCTATGGGCGAACAGAAAATCTCAGCTACAGTTCCTCGTGATAGAACTGATGAACAGGTTCTTTTTGTTTCTCCTCTGCTTTACCCTTCCACATATACTGATTCTTGATTTTGACACTCTGTTTTGGGTTATAGAAATCAAGAAACTGATGCATTTCTTGAATTTTCCAGTTTTATCTCCACAGAGAGAGATCACTGTTCACACTCTGTCTTCATTCTTGTTTTTGTTCTTTTTCCCTCAAATGACAATTTTAGTCCTCACTCTGTCACATTTATAATCAATCACTCTGTTTCATAGTTAGTTTTCGAAATGATTTAAAGATATATCATATAATTCAAGATCTTTCTGGTTTTTTTGTGGTTATGAATTATTGATGGTTTTATTTGTAGGCAATCTTGGCTTTGAAGAAAGGTGCACAGCTTCTGAAATGTAGGAGAAGAGGAAACCCGAAGTTCTGTCCTTTTAAACTCTCAATGGTAAGTTTCTTTTTTGATCTTCCAAGTGAATCAAATCCAAAAATGTTGAAATGTACAAAAAACCATTTAGCTTTAAAGTTTTGCTCTTTTGGTTTCTTGAAGGATGAGAAGTACTTGATTTGGTACTCAGGACAAGAGGAGAGACAATTGAGATTGAGTTCGGTTATAACAATTGTCCGAGGACAAATCACGGTATGTAGTTCATTTTAAACATTTATTTCAGATTAAGGAACATGATGATGATGATTGATGATGAAATGTGTTTGTATCTTGTTTATAGCCAAACTTTCAGAAGCAAGCTCAATCGGATCGAAAGGAACAGTCTTTTTCTCTCATTTATGCTAATGGAGAACACACTCTTGATCTTGTAAGTTTTGGTTATTATGTTGTTTAAACAAAGTTTGTTACAAGATCCAAAACTTCTTATAAATGTTTTGTTGGTTATATATGTAGATATGTAAAGATAAAGTACAAGCAGACTCTTGGTTTAAAGGCCTTAGAGCTGTGATTACAAAGCACCATAACGTTAGGACCTCAACGAATCTTCGGACTAGTAGGGGAGCTCAAAGTTGTATTAATAGTCCTGCGGGTTTTATCCGCAGGAAACAGAATCTTGGACTTCTTGAAGAGACCCCTGACTACACTCAGGTAGCTAAAGAACCATTTCTTTGTATTGTTTAGAGATTGTTTTTCGATTTCTTGATGTATATTGTTATGTTCTTGAAGATACGCAGTTTATGTGGAAGTCCATCTACGTTACTTGAAGAGCGGTGTTTATCTAACGGGTTGTCATGTTCTTCCGACAGTTTTGCTGCATCTGATGCCATTGGTCCTGTTTCTTCTTACTATGAAACAGATTATGAGATCAGGAACTCGGATTTTGAATCTACAGGTTCAGAACTTTGCAAGAACTCATCACAGAGATTTGTTGCTTCTCCTCCTCCTTCTATCATAACACAGCCGATTACAAGATCCAATGTCCTCAAGGACATAATGATATGGGGAGCTATAACTGGTCTTATCGATGGATCGAAGAATCAGAACGATGCGTTATCTCCTAAGCTTTTAGAATCTGCCAAAATGTTTGATGCACAGAGTATATCTCTAGGTGCAAAACATGCTGCGCTGGTTACAAGACAAGGTGAAGTGTTTTGTTGGGGCAATGGGAACAGTGGTAAGCTCGGACTTAAAGTTAACATCGACACCGACCATCCAAAACGCGTTGAGTCACTCGAGGATGTTGCTGTTAGATCAGTTGCTTGTAGTGATCATCAAACATGTGCTGTTACGGAGTCAGGAGAGATGTATCTATGGGGAATCGATGGTGGAACCATTGAACAATCAGGAAGCCAGTTCTTGACTCGAAAAATATCCGATGTTTTAAGCGGATCTCAGAGTGTTTATAGTGTTGCTTGTGGCGCGTGGCACACCGCGATTGTGACTAGTTCTGGTCAGCTTTTCACTTATGGTAGTGGAACTTTTGGAGTTCTTGGACATGGAAGTCTTGAGAGTGTTACAAAACCAAAAGAAGTGGAGTCTTTGAGACGTATGAAGGTACTATCCGTTTCTTGTGGACCGTGGCACACTGCTGCGGTAGTTGAAACCGCGTCCGACCGGAAGTTTTACAATGCTAAGAGTTGTGGAAAGCTGTTTACTTGGGGAGATGGAGATAAAGGACGGCTAGGACATACAGATAGCAAGAGAAAGCTAGTGCCAACTTGTGTTACAGAGCTCATTGATCATGATTTTACAAAAGTCTCTTGTGGATGGACTTTAACTGTCGCACTCAGCATATCAGGAACGGTTTATACAATGGGTAGCTCGATCCATGGGCAGTTGGGATGTCCAAGAGCAAAGGACAAGTCGATAAATGTTGTTTTGGGCAATCTAACACGGCAGTTTGTTAAGGATATTGCTTCCGGTTCACATCATGTAGCTGTGTTAACTTCGTTTGGAAATGTTTATACTTGGGGAAAAGGCACGAACGGACAACTTGGGTTAGGTGACGTTAGAGATAGAAACTCGCCGGTTCTTGTTGAGCCTTTAGGTGATAGGTTGGTAGAGAGTATAGCTTGTGGGTTGAACTTGACGGCTGCGATCTGTTTGCACAAAGAGATTTCTTTGACTGATCAAACCGCTTGCAGTTCTTGCAAATCAGCTTTTGGATTCACAAGGAAAAAACATAACTGTTACAACTGTGGTCTCTTGTTCTGTAACGCTTGTAGTAGCAAGAAAGCCGTAAATGCTTCGTTGGCACCAAACAAAAGCAAGCTTTCTAGGGTTTGTGATTCTTGCTTCGATCATCTATGGAGTATAACAGAGTTTTCAAGAAATGTCAAGACGGAGAATCATACTCCAAGGATGCAGCTGGTTACTACACGAAGGGTATCTGAGGATTGGACTGAAAAAGAAACAGAGAATGAGATGCAGAATCTTCCACAAGGTGAACAGCCTCGATGGGGACAAGTCTCTGTTCCTTCTCTGTTTCATTTCGATAAAGTTTCGACAAGTTCTCCTATGAATCTGTCAGTGTCATCGAGGCGACCATCTTCTACAAAGACATCAACCTCTTCTGAGTCGAATAAGATCTTAATCGAAGAAATCGAAAGGCTAAAAGCCGAGGTAAACAACTTTTTTTTCCTTTTCTTACTAGTAACAATATCAACATTTTAGACACTAAAGGTACACTTATATGATCATGTAGATAAGAAATCTCCAGAGACAATGTGAACTTGGCAATGAGAAGATGGAAGAATGCCAACAAGAACTCGACAAGACATGGGAAGTTGCTAAAGAAGAAGCCGAGAAGTCGAAAGCTGCTAAAGAGATAATAAAAGCCTTGGCGTCTAAGGTAAAGAAAGATACATTAGTTCTCTTTTTCATCTTTCTCTTTTCTGTTTATTTATGTGACTCACATTTTCGCGGTATCTTCGCTTGCAGCTTCAAACGAATAAAGAGAAACCGAGCAATCCTCCTAAAACCGGCATTGTGTGCAATCCTTGTCAAGTCTCACCAATCTTTGATGACTCAATGTCCATCCCATATCTCACACCAATCACCACATCTCGTTCCCAACCCGAAAACAGACAACTTGTAGAGAAATGTGTCACGAAATTTTCGAACCGTGACAGCAACATTAAGCTATTAGTAGATGCATCGCCTGCCATCACAAGAACAGGGCATCACCAAAATGGAACACAAGACTCGACAGCAGAACAAGTGGAGCAATACGAGCCTGGTGTATATATAACTTTCACGGCTTTGCCTTGCGGTCGGAAGACGCTTAAACGCGTACGGTTTAGGTAAAGAAAATGTGAAGTGTGGTTAAGTGTTTTATGTGATTAGATGTATGCTTGAAGTGTTTATGTGATTTGTTTCTAACTTTGGTTGCAGTCGAAAGAGGTTTTCAGAGAAGGAAGCACAAAGATGGTGGGAAGAGAAGCAGGTTTTGGTCTATAACAAGTATGATGCTGAAGCATGAACTAACTCTGAGTAGATTTCTTGAACGTGTTTTAAATTCATTTTGATGTTTGCTAGTGATTATATCTATTGCAGAAAATATTTCTTTATTTCTAAAAATTATTATGTATTTAAGAAAAAATGAACATAAAATTACAGGAAATACAATTCTAATAAATATGGTATATATTAATAAAACATTCTGATGATCAACTAGGATATGTGCGTTACGAAAACTGTTGTGGTTTTGAGCAATGAAACAAAATTCATCGTAATGTGATGAAAATCATAAACTTTTTTAATATAGGTCAAAGATATAAATATAAAAATTACAACTAGTAATAATAATAATAATCAAAATTCACATAAAAAAAATTATTTGGACAGCGTCTTACAAACAACAACCAAATCTATATTCATACGTACCATCTCATTTGTAAACCCAAACCGACATATAATTTCGTTTTAATTGTAAAATCTAAACCCTAACCATCTCATTTGTAAACTCAAACCGACATATAATTTTGTTTTAATTGTAAAATCTAAACCCTAACCACTTCATTTGTAAACCCAAATCGACATATAATTTTGTTTGAATTGTAAAATCTAAACCCTAATCACCTTATTTGTAAACCCAAACCGATACATCATTTCATGCTAATTGTAAAATCTAAACCAAGCCAATATTTAACTTTCCTTTGTATAATTTTTTTCTTTAATATGTATTGCTTTTTAATTTAATTTTGATTTATTTTTTAAAACAAAATAATGTATAGAAGATTCTGATTAGTTGACAAGGAAGAAGTGAACAAGAAGATTCACCCTAGGAGTGAACCTAAGTATTTTTCTAATTTATTTATGATAAGTTGAATTTGGACTTTTGATGTAAAAAGACCTTCTCCAACGGTGGGTTGTTAGAGGGGTTTTAAGTGTTTTGTAGGAAAAAAATAATTCAGAAGAATAGAAAAAAGATAAGGGAACCTCTTATGTAGTATACTCAACTTTGTTCTAAGAGACCGTAAATGTCATTATTCTGTTGGCCAAACAGAATAATAGAAAAGGAAATAAAAAATTTTGTGACGATCGAATTTTATTTCTTTCCTCTCTCTCTCTTTCTCTCTTTGTCTCGCGATCGAATTCCCGATCCGACAAAGGAAGGTATTTGGAATCAGAGGATATGGAATCAGAGGAGTTTGGGGTCGGAGGAGATGCGTAGCGGAGGCGATTGACTCGGCGGAGATTGTATCGGAGGCGACTATGGCCCTGATTGGTAACGGCTGCTACTTTTGGCGTTAGAGACTTTGACTTTAAAATTTTAGCTGTAGATGCTTTGACTGTTAAAACTTAAAAAACTTTAACTATTAAAATCTGATTGTTTACCAAACAACTTTTAAAGTTGTAGCTATTTTTACACTTTTACATCATTATTAATGATGATGATGAAAAAAATAAAAATTATTATTGAAATGGATCTTAAAAGAAAGAGAAAAAAATGAGAATAATTAATTTGTAAAAGTATAATATGTAAAAAAATTTACATATACTTTTAGAGAGCTTTTAAATTTAATGGAGAGAAAAAAATGTTTTTAAAATTATTTAGTTTTACAACATGATTTTGACACTTTAAAATTTTTGAGAAAACAAGGTAGGAGAAAAAAGTGGCTTTCAAATCTTTAAAAAAGTTAAAAGCAAGAAAAGTGTGATTGGCAAAAATATGGTTGTCAATGCTTTAAATAATTTTAAAGTTTTGAAAGTCTGTTACCAATCAGGGCCTGTATCGGAGGCGATTTGAATTGACGCCGAGATTGTATCAGAGGCGATTTGACTTTGGAGTCGATTCAATCGGAAGAGATTGAATCAATTGGAATCAGAGGGTAAGTTTCTCAGTACAATAGTATGAATTCACGAGGTAAACTGATTAGGGTTCTTTGATGTTTGTTGGAAAATTAGGGTTCTTGGTGTGCATGTGTTCCGATTTGATCCATATTTTTGCTAGAAGTTGTATTTTTAATGTTCGATTAGGAGGAATCAGAAAAGATTTGGGTATGTTTGTGTTCTTCCAATTTAATGTGATGCCCATGATTGATAAGTGATGCTTTAAAAGGATGTGGGTCTTTTTGTGTTCTTTGCACATGATTGTAAAATTTCAAAGTATATTGTTCTTGTTCGATTTAGCTTGTAGTATTATCCACTCCTTGTGTATGCTTGATAAGTTTGATTTTATTTGGCCATGAATGATTCATTGTACTTTTCGAAATTGGACATGATTGTGATCTATGTCTCTCTTTTGTTTTGAGGTTAAATGGACAAACATGGATTGATGGATTGATGAGTATAGAGTCTGCTACCTGTTCGGCCATGAAGGAAGGTAATTTATCATCCTCTTCTTTCTTCATTTATTTGGTGTTAGTTTAGGTAAGAGTCGAGTCAGTCATTGATGTTATTGCTTTTGTTTGTTGGTTGTGACAAATACGTTTAGTACTTGATTATTAGGGAGGTCTACATCAGACTTATTGTTTGATGCTTTGTGTTAGTTGGTTGTGAAGATGTTTAATGTGTGGTTGTTGTAGTTTAGATAAGCACTTAAATTCAAAATTTAAACCAACTAGTTGTAAAAGTAAATTACACCTAAACATTATAAATTGAAAGACTTCCTTTTCATAGTAAAAAACACAAAACACACTACATAACTCTAAAGACGTCCTCTTCATTCTCCTTTTAACACATACAAACAAAGTAGGATATGGATTCAGACGACTCCATGAATCCATATCGTCCCTCATCTGGCTTCTTCAATCTGTTACAAAGTCAACTTGAAACCCAAAACCTCGAATACACTCCTTATGAGAGTCCATGTTCTGACGCTCCATCTGAACCTACATCCCCTCAAAAAAACCACAAGTCAAGGCATGAATGGTTACCAACAGATAAGGTTATGCTTGTCAGCGTTTGGCTAAACACGAGCAAGGATCCGGTTACTTCGAATGAGAAAAGACGTTGAGCATTTTGGGGAAGAATTGCGGATTACTTTGCATCTTGTCCGAATGTTGAAGGTCGGCCAAAGAGAGAGGCCAGTCACTGTAAGAAGAGGTGGGGGAGGATAAATGACTTGGTGTGCAAGTTTGTTGGTTGTTACGAGGCTGCGACAAGGGAGAAGTCTAGTGGACAAAATGAAGATGATGTGATGAAGTTAGCACACCGGATATACTTCAATGATCACAAACAGAGGTTTACCTTGGAGCATGCTTGGCGAGAGCTAAGATATGATCAGAAATGGTGTGCGCCCACATCTACTAAAGGGAATGGAAAAAAAGGGGAAGGGTGGGTGAGGATGGGTCTGCACAGGATGCACAACCGGTGATTGATGTCGAGGATGAACCAATGTCCCGTCCTCCTGGTGTTAAGGTTGCAAAGGGGAAGGCCAAAAAGAGCTCTAAAACTAAACCGGATGTCGAGGACAATGTAAAAGCTTTCTTGGAGTTTCAGATGGAGCGTGTTACGCGGATGTATGAGATGAAGCAAAAGGATTTCGCTTTGAAAGAGAAGGAGTTCGCTTTGAAAAAAGAATATATTAAGCATGTGATACTTGAAAATCTGATTGCCAAAAATGATTCACTAACTGAAACAGAAAAAGCTCTTAAGGATAAGCTAATTAATGACATGATGTCATCGGGTTGAATGTTAAAAGGTTGAATTTCTTAAGGACAAGCTAATTGCAGTTGTGTTTTATTAACTATGTTTGTGTTTGTAGTGTTTTATGCTTTCTTGTGTTTGGTTGTAACATATTTGGATGCTTTCTTCTGTTAACTATGATGTATTCTGTTGTAACATCGGATGTATGCTTTCTTGTGTTTTTTGAAATCAGATGTATGCTTTCTTGTGTTAACTATGATGTATTCGGTTAATTTATTTGGTGTTGTTGCAGATGTTGTGTTTTATAAATCGGTTTAAGTTTGTTATGTTTTTGTATTTGGTTTTAGTTTGTTGTGATTTATTAATCAGTCAGTTGTGATTTATTAATCGGTAAGTGTATGAGCAGAGGTTTAGCATTTGTTAATATCTTTGTCATTGCAGGTCGAACAAGAAGAAAATGGTGTATCCGTGAAGAAAAAAGCTATCTTATCTCCGTGACACCAAAAGCTCTACCACATATTTGTTAAACTATTGTAGCATTATACTTCTACCACATAATTGTAGATGTACATTTAAATTTTTGTATGATGTTGTACTTTGACCACATATTTTTACAAGTACTTTTGTATTTTTGTACCTCTACCACATGTTTTTCTTTTCATGTTATACCACATATTGTTTCCAATGTTTGTGTAACACAAATTTAAAGTTCTTCTATACCACAAGATTTTCTATATAATGTCCAAAACCAACAAACAATATGAGATCAAGTAACTGATCTTTCTTTCCCAAAAAACACAACTCCTTCACTAAATTTTGTGTACCATTTATTTTCATAATCTTTGTTTTTTTTTCTCAAAAAATAGCATATTCTTTCCAAAATGATTTTGATGACATAATTGATGAATGTTTTAATCAAGCATGCGATCAAGTCACCGATCAAGTATGGCAAAATCTTCTCACTCCACCGGTTCAACATCAACAACCACCCAATTCAAAGAAAAAGCGAGCTTACATTGAAAGAAATCGAGAAATCGGTCATGCCCACTTGTGGAACGATTATTTCAGTGAGGATGCAACATATCCGCCCCAATTTTCCGACGCCGTTTTCGAATGAACAAGCCATTATTCATTCGTATTGTTGATCGACTCGCAAATGAAATTCCATTCTTTCAACAAAGAAGAGATGCTACCGGAAGGTTGGGTCTGTCAACATTACAAAAGTGTACAGCATCAATTCGTATGATGGCATATGGTCCTGCAGCTGATGCAGTTGACGAATACCTCTGACTTTCTGAATCCACCGTGCTATCATGCTTGGACCATTTCGTTGAATCAGTCGTAAATTTATTTGGAGATGAGTACTTGAGATGACCCACACCAACAGATCTTCAACGACTACTCGACATTGGCGAGTTACGCGGATTTCCCGGGATAATAGGAAGCATCGATTGTACGCATTGGGAGTGGAAGAATTGTCCCACCGCATGGAAAAGTCAATATACCCGTGGATATGGCAAGCCAACAATCGTTTTAGAGGCTATTGCTTCCAAGATCTCTAGATCTGGCATGCTTTCTTTGGACCTCCAGGTACATTAAACGATATCAATATTCTTGAGCGATCTCAAGTTTTTGATAATATTTTGCACGGTCGAGCTTCGAAAGTTAAATACAATGTCAACAGACATGAGTATAAATTGGTTTACTACTCACGGATGGTATTTATCCAAAATGGGCTACTTTTATCCAATCTATTCCACTTCCACAAACTCCAAAAGCCTCTTTATTTGCGAGACAACAAGAAGCTGTAAGTAAAGATGTCGAGCGTGCTTTTGGAGTTTTGCAGGCTCGATTTGCCATACTGGATAATATGATAGTAGAGGATGAACGAGATGGGTACACGCAGTTTGATCCATCTGAATTCGCACAATTAGAGTCAAATAGAGCTTCAGAAGTGGACTTCACGCTTCCAACATCCAGGCCTTTATGTGTCGCCAGTATGCTGAACATTCGTATGGATGTTCGTGATCGAGAAAAACATAAACGCTTGCAAGATGATTTGGTTGAGAATATTTGGGAAAAATTTGGTGCAAATCAGTATTATAATTAATCATTTTCCCTATTTATGAAGTGCACTTCTATTATAATATGTATTATGTTTGTATTATGTTTTGTATGTTTAAAAATTGATTAAATGCAATATTTTCCCATTTTTATAAAATTTTAAATGTTTAAATATTTATACTTTTTCTATTCTATTTAAAATTTTTAAATTTCAAAAAAAAACTATATTTTCAAAAATAAGAGACCCAAAATTATATCCTACCATTGGAGGAGATAAATTTATTTAAGAGATCAAGGGTTCTTATTTTTAAAACAGTAGACAATTAATTCATAAAAAAATCAAACAGTACGTAAGAACCTCAAAATTTAAAACCTCCCATTGACCTTGCTCTAACTTTATCAAAAATAGTTTTATATTCTCTACAAGGATAATATTAAGATCATATCTAACACATATCTATATATACATTTTTGAAGTATATTTTGGGTTCTATCCGTTTAGTTTAGTTTATTTAAAAAATTGATCCCTACAAAATTGCACAAAAAAAACAATAAGTAAAATATAGGAAGTCAAAATCCATTACACAAATAATATACCTAAAATCGAAAAAATGAATTAGGTTCCTAAATTAACTCCACAATCAATTTTTATTTTCCTTTTAAATTAAAAGATCTTAATATTTTAGATTTCAAAAATGGAGATAATTATATCTTACACATTCAATGTCGATGTTTTAAATGTAACTAGATTTTAACCCGCGGGATTATGTATTTTTATATATTTTATATAATTTACTAAAAAAACATTATGTTGGATCAAATATATATTTTAAGCTTTTTTGCAATAATATTGAGATATTTGTAATTTTATTTTCTTTATCAATTTAAAAATTATTATTTTCATATGAAATTTAATTAATCAAAATTCTTTTATTTTGGAATTTAATCAATCAAAATTAGTTGTTGTGAAAGTAAACATCTGTTAATATGTATAATACTTTGTAGTTAATATAAAATTATTTAAATTTTATTCACCTATTTGAAATTAGTTAATTTTGTCTATGAGTATGATGGAGCGGGTTAGTGTTTGTGTTTTCAGACCAGCCTGCAAAAATATATAAGTGTACTAATATTAACCTAATTCCCATCACATACTTATTATTATTTGTAGTCTAGGTTTGGACCCGTGGATTAAAAAAAATAGTTATTAGAAAAAATAGTTAGTTTTGTATATGAGTATGATGAAGCGGGTTAGTGTTTGTTTTTAACTCTTTTCATATAAAATTAAGTTTTAAAATATTTTGTTTGTATTTTTAAACCAATCCACAAAAATATATAAGTGTACTAATATTAACCTAATTCCCATCACATTCTTATGATTATTTTTAGTTTAGGTTTGGACCCGTGGATAAATAAAATTTTCCATAAATTATTGTTGCTTTTTAGTATTGTTATTGTTATTTACACAGATTTATTTTTATTATCACAAAGTTAGTAATATTATTGATATTACTCATATGACTAAATTTGATGTATTCACTATTTAAATTGTGGAACAGGATATATATATTTGTATTTGACATCATAACTCTATAAATAACACATCTTTTTTAGTCAAAAGACATATATCATTTTGTGGATTTTAAAACAATAGATATATATATATGTAATATAATAAAATCATACATTATTAGTTTATTTTTATATTTTTTTCTACCCATTTTTACATCAATTGCTCTATCCATTTTAACATAGAAAACATTAAACAATTTATGTATAATGGAAAACATGTATAATGCCAAACCAATTATGAAAAATCGAAATTGAATAAGGTAAGATACTATAGTTTCTTTTTTCATCAAGGCCCTGTTCGTTTGGTGAACTAGACAAAATATCTAGATACAGTATCAAGACGCAGTATTTGGATGCAACATCTAGATGATGTTTGTTTGTGTTATTGGTTCATGTATCCATAAATTTTATCTCGATTCAATTATGTTTGTTTTGTAATTTGATATTTGTATTTGGATACAATATATATAAAATACCAAAAAAGCCCTTTATTTTATGTTGAATATGTTTTAGTGGTTTAAATTTACTTATGTTTTTTTTGCTTATTTTCATATATATTAAATAAATATTTTAAAATGAGATTTTGTGTTTTTGGTAGAAAAAATTTTCTTTGCAGTTTTGGCGGGAAAACAAAATTTTGCAAGTTTGGCGAGAAAATAAAATTTTGCATTTTTTTGCCGATAAACATAATTCTGCGGTTTTGGCGGAAAGATAGATTTTGTGGTTTTGGCAGAAAAACGTGATTTTGCAATTTTAGCGGGAAAACCTAATTTTGCGGTTTTGGCGGAAAAACGAGATTTTGACGAGAAAACATAATTTTACGGTTTTGGCGGAAAAAAAGATTTTGCGGTTTTGGCGGGAAAACGAGATTTTGAGGTTTTGGGGAAAACATAATTTTACGGTTTTGACGGGAAACGTAACTATGCAGTGTTGACGGGAAAATGAGTTTTCATGTTTTTGTGTTTTTTAATAGGAAAACAAGATTTTGCGGTTTGACGGGAAAAACGAAATTTTGCGGTTTTGGCGGAAAAACGAGATTTTGCGGTTTTAGAGAAAAATGAGATTTTGCAGGTTGGTGGGTGAAGAATTGGAATTTTAGAGTTGTATGTATATTAGAATTGAGAAAAAATATTTTGTAATTATTTAATTAAAATAGGGGTATTTTGACTTTTACAAATTATGGATAAGTTTTACCTCATCCAAACTCTCTAAAAAATCTCATCCAGAAATTCAGTTTTTTTAGATGAGTTTTTAAAATGTATTCAGATATTGTATCTAGATGAGTTCGTAATTGTTACTAAACGAACAATAATAAACATTTTACATCCAGATATTGCATATAGTTCACCAAACAAACATGACCTAAAACATTTTAAAACTTGTAACTAAAAAGGAAAAGAGAAATTGATGTTGTTCAGATATTTAGGGAAATATTTATTTTCATACTCGATTTTCCTAATTTGATTTATTTTTTTATTTTTTTGTATTAAATGTTTTAATTACAATTGCATATGATGTAAATATTGCCCAATTTCAAGCCTTTTTCAGAAAAATACTGTGAAAATAATAATATAGATAATGCTGAACAAAATCCTAAAATATAGCAAATAGAAACTAACTAAAACGAATACCACTATTTAATGTGATATTCCTTATGTAAATATTAAATCTTTTGAATTCTTTCATAATAATCATGGTATTTTAAAAGATTTTTTGTTTGCTTACCAATCTTTACTCTTGATATTACACCTAATTTTATCATCACCAATAACACTATAAATAACCTATGAACATCAATACACCAAATAACCTCATTCATACTTGGCTATTTCGTTTTATTTTCAACTCTTATTTGCAAAAAAGATAATAGATTTCTTGACAATCTGCATAACTAATATATAATTCGTAATTGTTTTTTTTGCAGTTCAATTGTAATCATGAAAATAAGAGTGGGATCGGTGCATCAAAATGTATATTTTTATCGAAACTACTTTTATTTTGTTTTTTCTTTGTTGTTTAGTTTTTTTTCTTCTAAATAACTGACTTTTCTTATTTTTTATGTTAGAGATTGTTCGGACGAGATCTTTATAATGGTCTATTGGAGAATCATTAGTAATCTACTTAAACTGGTTCTGTTACAAATACAAAATTTTAAATTTGCTAATATCAACATTTTTTTGACAGATCGAGGAGCACTGAGATCTAGGTTGTAAATGTAAGTTTTATTCTCACTAACATTTTCATGTGCACTTAAGTGATTAAACATAAGTAAAGTTTTCTTATATCATTTTTTTATGTAGCTCACTGCAACAACCTTACAAAGTCAATAAGCAACGATGGAGGAGTAACAAGTGTGTTAAATTCTTATTGTTGCGTTAAAAAAATTGTACTAAAACATGGTCAAAAGTTATTACGTTGATGGTTCTATGTTATATTTTCATTTGAATGATATCTAGAGAGACTTTTGTTTTTGAATTTTTTTTTCAGTCGGCGGATGTTTGAAAGGGATCCACTTTTCCCTTTCTTATTATTCATTTAATCGTTTTATATAATAATTATTTCCATATGTCTATATATATTTATAGACATATATATAGTCTATATATATATATATATCTTTCTCTTTTAATGTTAAAAAATTGTACATATCAAATATTTTGCAGTTTTTAATTGATTTTTTTTTGTTTTATGGTTTTTAGTTTTTATTTTTAGTGTAGATTTTAGTTCTTGCAAAATAATCTTGAATGGTATTTCTTTAGTTTTTGATTTTTACTTTAAGTTTTATCTTTTGTTTTTTGTTTAAGAATTACTAAAATAATAATAATAATTGTTTTATAAAGTGCACATTAAATATGTTGAGACCCCCATATAATTTGTTTTTTTTTTGAAGGAATTACAAAAAAATTACAATTCTCGTAAAATATATATATTGCCATGAAAAAATTATAAACTATAAAAATATGCTAATTCGATAAAACAGTTAACATAATTAAACTTGATAAAAAAACTTATTTTGATTTTTGTGGTACGGGTTTGACATTAGCCCCATATACGGAGTTAAATGGAATTGTTATTTTCTTTTAAACACTTTTAAATGTGTACCATGGGATAAATGTATTACTAGAATATATGTATACCACAGGTTAAACCTTACAAACACTTAAAAATCATAAATTTTTAATAAATATATCAAAAATCTGTAAAATTTAAGAAAATTTTATATTTTCAAAATCATCTCCTGGTATACGATACATATTTATAATTATACAATCTAAAATTAATAAAATAATAATTATATATAACATAAATTTTAAATTTTAAAATATTGTCACGTGGTGTATCGTGGGTTAAATACTAGTGTTAGAAATAAAATACTAACCCAGCAACATGATCACAATAGTCTATAATTACTTCCTCAGTTTGTCTTGTATCAGCCAAAAGCCAAAAGAATATATTATACTATGCATTTATCCGGAAAAGCGTTTGACGATAAAATTTTTGAATAGACATTATAACTTTTTTTTTTTTTTGACAATTAAACCCCATATATTAAGTTAATGGAGATGACTCTCTTCGAGAGAGAGACAATTAGGTACCGACGAACTTACATGGGAAAAACAGAAACCTCATGTTCTTGCACATTTTGCAAGTTTATCAGCACGGATATTATCCTCTCGAAAAATATATCTAATACTAAAATTAGCAAATCTATCTCTGAAATGAGTAAAATCCTTCAATTCTGATGAAAAAGTCGGCCAATCCTCGATATTAGACGTCATCCTTAGGAGGTCTGAACAATCCGTAGCAAAAAGAGCTTTATCCAAGTCCAAAGCTAATAAACACTCCATAGCCCAAATAAGGGTATCTAACTCTGCATGTAATGGGGATAGGCTTCTGCGCAATCCTTTTAGCCCCATTTGCAGGATTCTATCACCGATAGACGCAATCCAGCCATGCCCACTCCTATCCACCTCTGTATGCCAAGATCCTTCTATAAAGCATACAAGAGATTCTTGAGGAATTGGGATTGTAGGTATGCATGCTTCTACTACCTCTGGTGCTAAGTCTCTATTATTAGCTCTTCTCCAAACTTCTTCTTCTTGGATAGCTTTCTCCAATGTATCTTGCGGAGACTCAGAGATATTTTCAAACACTTTCTTATTTCTTGCCTTCCAGATGTACCACATCACCCAAGGGAATGTCCGCAGATTTTGACCAAGTGCACCATAATCTCTACCGCTCCCATATAGAAAATTGAGGTTGCTATATAGAGAAGATGAGGGAAACACCATAGGATGGGTAGGGATTGCCGATAAAGCCCAAACTTGACATGCTGGGGGGCATTCAAATAGCATATGATTTATAGTTTCCTCCTCCGCTCCACATCTAGGACAATCCTTGTCTCTACCAATATGGCGATAATGCAAACGTTGGCATGTTGCCAAGCACCCAGTTACACATTGCCACACGAAATGCTTTAGCTTTTGTGATGTTTTTAGTTTCCATGCTTGCGCCTTAAGTATCGTAACACTAGGACCCTGAGGAGGGAGGTCGCAAACGGGACGAGAAATAGCTCTCGCGACTTCATATCCAGACTTAACAATATAATTCCCAGACTTTGTCAAAGTCCACGAATACCCGTCCCTTGAGGCTATTAAGCTCGGTTTAATTCCCAAAATAAGGGTAATTTCTTTCGGGGGGAAGAGTTCCCGAAGACGCTTCATTTTCTACTTTTTTGTGTTGAAATCAATCAAGGTGTTAACTCAAATTAATGGAGTTCTCTCATTAGTTAATCCTTGTGGCGGTCGTGTTGGCGTATCTGGGATCCATGGTTCAGTCTAGATGTATGTGTTGAACCCCGAGCTTATTGTCTTACGGATTCCATATGAGAGAACATGTTTTGCTGCCAACATGCTCCTCCAGCCCTATGAAGGTCGATTTGATACTTGTATCTCTAATGGACTATAATATCGAAAGTATCTCCCTTTTAGAACTCTACTAAGGAGAGAATCTGGATATCTGAGCAATCTCCATAGCTGCTTTGCCAACAAGGAAAGATTAAATTCTTCTAGTGTTCGGAAGCCTAGGCCACCTACCGAAAGTTGAGTACACATTTGCTCCCATGAGATCATATGTAGACCTTTACTATCTGCTTTATTGCTCCACCAGAAATCGGCAATGACGCTACTTAATTTTGCACATATAGCTTTTGGTAAGAGAAAACATGATATTACGTATCTCGGAATTGCTTGTGCCACTGATTTTATCAGGACTTCCTTGCCTCCTTTGGATAGGCATTTTGTGGTCCATAAGTTTACCCTTTTATGGAGTTTATCCCTCACGAATGCAAAGACTTGTGCCTTTGACCCATGAATCTTCTCGGGGAGACACAAGTATGTACCCATGCCTCCATCTTGTGATATCCCAACAATAGATTTGATCTCTTGTCATATATGGGACGGGACCTCGGTTCCAAACATGATGGAAGACTTGGAAAAGTTAATTTCTTGTCTAGATGTCTCGCCATAAAAGCGGATTATATCGATAATTTTCTTGCATTGATGAGGATCAGCTCTACAGAAGAATAAGTTGTCATATGCGAAAAGTAAGTGGGAAACTCGTGGGCTTGATTTCGAGATACATAATCCCTGGATCTTCCCCTCTTTTTCGACATTCTTAATCTGAGCGATTAGCGCCTCTGTACAAAGTATGAACAGATATGGAGAGATTGGGTCCCTTTGATGAATCCCCCGTGTTGGCTTAATCCGTCCCTTGGGATCCCCATTGATCAAAATTCGGTAGGAGACGGAAGTAATGCATTATTCAACCCACCCATTTTTGATCAAACTCCATTTTTTCCATCAAAGCTCTTAAATTATCTTGTTATATATATATATATATATATATATATATATATATATAGAATAGGTGCAAAGAGCTGTACATTTTCTATAAATCCACCTCGTAAAATCTAGATTATTATTTTTGATGTATTTTTTTTAAGAGAATCTTTTAGTTTATTTCAACTTGCTTTTTAAAATGTGACATTAGATTTCTTCATTTTGAACAGAATTTCCAAAAATGTTTAATTTACGTCATTGTGGGTTATATATCAGGACATGTTTGGAACGACATTAACATAAATTCAAAATATAATTAATCCATTTTGTGTAATCGTTTATTATTTTATTAGCATAATCAATATTAAAATATTATATATTTCAAATTAAATTGATCTATTTTTGACGGTGGTTAATTTTTTTTTGCGGGCTAAATTCTAATTTATGTTATTTATTCCACTATATTCAATAAAACAAAATGTTGCCAACAAAAAAAAAATGCAATTTTAAGTAGATGCTAGAAAATTTGTTTGATTTTGAAATGATATGATTGAAGTCTAGTTTCAATTTTTTTACTTAATGCACCTATTTCATAACATATACACCAAGTGTTACGTACTTATTTTTAACAATAAAAGATTATTTAAATATAATTCAAAATAAAAAAGTGTGATGAGTCAGAAACTTTTAAAAATTAATTATATTAATTTCAGATTTACACAACTAGCTTATTTGTAAATTATAATTACATTGATATAGTGTTCTCTACTTTTTATAACCAACCTATCATCTTGGTGAAATTTATTGACCGAATCAAACGGAGAAATGATGGAACGAAATAATTAATTATATGAGAAAATACTTTATTTTTAGTTTTGGGGTTCTGATTTTACGAGGAATAAACAGATGAAGGAAAAAAAATGAAAAACAAAAAAAGAGAGGACAAAAAGATAGTGATAATTTTTACGGTGATAGTGAAGTCGTTAAAACATGCAACTCCAACAGAACCAAGTCTCAAAAAGTCAAAAGATTAATGAATTGAAGGTTTAAGACTAACCATGACTTGGCTTGATATTTTAAATTTTCTAATATTGAGTAAGATGATACTAGAAAAAGCTTAATAAGAACGGTACTGAGAATCAAATTTACACGGAAATATATAAACACATTAAAGTAAAAAGAAAAGTTAAAGACTTAAAGTAGAAGAAGATATGTTGTGGGGTTTGCAATTGGCAACCGACCCTAAATGCTTTTTGCGTCTTCTTTTACATAAGTTTTATCTCTTTTTGTCTTTCTTACAATTCCATCATTGATCGATCGAATTCAAACCCTTATGTTACGCCTCTTTCTTATATAATATAACCCTCTCTTTATATTCACACTCCTTCTCCTTCTCCTTTTTCTCTCTCAAGTTCTACATATTTGTCGCTTCAATCATTTGGTTCTAGCTACAACATTGGGAAGTGGATATGGCTCCTGTTTCAATGCCTCCTGGTTTCCGGTTTCATCCAACTGACGAAGAGCTTGTCATATACTATCTCAAGCGAAAGATTAATGGTCGAACGATCGAGTTAGAGATAATTCCCGAGATTGATCTTTACAAATGCGAACCTTGGGATTTACCCGGTATATTTCTCTCTTTCCTCTTATGTTGTTCCCATCATATGCATATCCATCATTTTTATTGTCATCCACATTTACCATCGAGGAAGGTATACGTTCATGATTCTGCATCGTCTACATCAAGCTGTTGTGTCTCATGTTCAAATTAAATGAGACAATATGTATAGATTTTTTTTTTGGTCGGACAAAGGGGCATAGCCCCTAAGTTTATTCAGAAAATAAAACACAAGAAAACTACACTCGAATCATACGACAATATATATATTATAGCAACCGAGAAGAGGCTATCTTGTTTTTCCTCTAATTATTTATGTCATAATCATTTAACTGATATGTTTATTGTAAGATCAATTTTTTTGGACTTTAATTAGGATAACGAATTACAGATTCATTTCTAAAAACTACATAATGTGGAACTACCTTTTGAAAGGGTAACCCTAGAGAGAAGAGACACTTATGTCTCTTTTTTTTTTGTTCAACACACTTGATGTCCTTTCTTTTCAAAGATATATGTTGTTTTATTTTTATATTTTTTTGCCTAACGTACTTATATAA
Source organism: Camelina sativa (assembly GCF_030686135.1). Lineage (NCBI taxonomy): Eukaryota > Viridiplantae > Streptophyta > Magnoliopsida > Brassicales > Brassicaceae > Camelina > Camelina sativa. Next base: position 17,383,379 of record NC_141886.1, on the reverse strand, counting down.
TTTTTAGTTTATTTTATCATATTTTACGTACCAAGTTAGAGCATCATTAATAAGGAGTACTCTCTAAGTTACTCTCAAATTAATTAAATATATAATTAATACTAATTTAAGTAAAGCAACCCTAAAAGTATTTTTGTAAAATCATTATTTTACTAGAGAACCCAAAGAAGGTTGTTTAATCTTTAAAATAATAATTTTTAATTTGTGTTTAGTAATTATCAACTTTAATAATATAAAATGACAAAACAATTATGAAACTTTTTATATTACATAAAACTGTAGAATCTTAAACATATTAAACATATTATACAAAATTCAAAATAGTTCACATATTTTACAAAATTTAAACATTTTATACCAAATTCAGAATAAAATTTATTGTACGGTTGTCCCAAATTTTTGCCAGATATGCTCAATCAAGTCTTTTCCAAACAATCATGCATTTGTATATCATGAACGTCATTTCGAATGCCCATCATATTATTTATAGTTGTTGGCATATCTGTAGAATACGATAAATCAACGTGAGAAGTTCCGCTTCCATCTCCGTGATAGAACTCCGATGGATAGTAGAAATTGTATTCATGTCGTTCGTCTTCCACTATTATGTTATGCAAGATGATACATGCTCTCATTATTTTTCTTATTTTTCCTTTAACCCAAAAAAGTGCGGGATTTTTCACGATTGCAAATCTTGCTTGCAAGACTCCAAATGCACGCTCTACATCTTTACGACATGCTTCTTGATTTTGAGCAAAGAGTTTTGCTTTTCGGCCACGTGGAAGTGTAATGGATTGGATGAAAGTAGTCTATTTCGGATAGATACCGTCTGTGAGGTAGTACGCCATATTGTATTGCCGTCCATTGACAACATATGTAACTCTCGGAGCTCGGCCCTCTAGGATATCATCAAACACCGATGAGCGGTCCAAAACATTGGTATCATTTAACGTACCTGGTGGTCCGAAAAATGTGTGTCAAATCCATAAATCTTGTGATGCCACAGTCTCTAGTATGATTGTCGGTTTTCCAGATCCACGTGAATATTGTCCTTTCCACGCAGTGGGACAGTTCTTCCACTTCCAATGCATACAATCTATGCTCCCTACCATTCCGGGGAAACCACGATGTTCTCCAATATTCATCAATCGTTGGAGGTCTTCCACTGCAACAACCACACAACAATCACATTAAAACAACCTACAAACCCTAAGACATCAAACAATAAGTTTGATGTTGAAGCATTCATCAATGAATGACTTGACAAGTATCTGCCTTATCACTCGACTAACCGTATTTAATACAACGAACAAACAAACTCAATCATCAATGACTCACTCGACTCAAACAATTGATCAAGACTTAAACAATTGATCAAGACTTGAACACTTTAGGAAAAATAAAAGACAAACGGGTTTCGAAAAAGACTTAAACACTTGAGGAAATAAAACAACAACACACGGTTTCATCACTTATGAAAGCAATAAAACCAAACTTTTTCACTCCATTATTTATACAAAACATCAGACATTCAAACAATGAAATACAACAACAATGGTTCATCAAACTATAACACAAAGACAGTTTATAACACTTCAAGCATATAAACTCAAACAAAATCTAACAGACAAACTCATCTCAAAACAGAAACTTAAACCAAATCTAACAACAACATTTGAAAGAATCGAATTCCATACCTTTGAAATAACAGAATCCAAGCACTGTGTCCACTTCATGAATACCACTCTTTACCATTTAACCTTGCACAAAACATGACAAAAGAGTCAATTGAACATCAAACAAATCTCACAATCTAATCTAATCTCATAAAAAACAATCACACAAAACTCAAAATCAATTGAACATCAAACAAATCTCACAATCTAATCTAATCTCATAAAAAAAATCAAACAAATCTCAAAATCAATTGAACATCAAACAAATCTCACAATCTAGGCCTAATAAGTCAAATCGACAGAAAACATTCACCATTCTAACAATCAATCTAATTAATCTGAAACCCTAACAGCTAAAGACCACCCGATATAAATCAACATAACATGCAATAAATCGGAAAATGAAAAGACCAACCTTCTCTTTGCGATTCCTTAGCCAGTGGTCCTCGCCGTTCGCTGTACGCCACCAGAAGAAACCTCCCCCGTCATTGTCCCACCAAATGGAACCTCCGCCGTCGTTGTCCCGACAAACGAAACCTCCGCCGATTTGACTTTAACACCCAACCGATCTGGAAGCCAAAAGACACCGATCTGGAAGCCAAAAGCCTTCGAGTGACCATCAACCAACCATTTTAAGCAAGAAAATTCAATGGATTCGACGTGAATCCATTGAATTTTCCGATCACATAAGAATCGTGTTTTCTCTCGCCGGAGTTTTCGAGAAAGAAGAGAGAGACATAAAGGAAGAAATGGAAAATAAAATGAAGAAAAAAAAACACTTTTATATTTTAGAGACAACCATACAAAAGCCGCCACGTAGCGTTTCTAATGGGTTGCTCTCAATCCTTCCAACATAATCGGTTCTTCGCTTATGGACCCATATATGGATTATTATTATTGGGGCCAAATCCAAAAGTACTCTCTTGAGTACCCATTAAATGTATCTCTAGTACACGCATCGAACTTAGCATCGAACGTGAATGCTTTATGAACTAAATCTATATAATAACGATCCCAACTTCTTTTTTTTTTTTTTTTTTTTTTTAATATATATATATAACGATCCCAACTTTATCTTAGAATAAAATTTAAATGGACCCACCCTCTCATCTTTATTCTTTAAATAGATTGTATTAAAACCGAAAGATGCGGTGATGACTAGTGAGACAAATTCGGAAGACCGAGTCAAAAAAGTTAAGAAGATTAAAAAAAAAAAAGTAACTCATAATTTCACATGTGCTTTAGGGTTTTGGAAGCTTCTCTTACACCCTCAACTTCACCTTCAATGTTCTCTTTATATATCATTCTTTTCTTATTTCCTTATCTTTTGGATTTTAATGTCATGTTATGGCTTCTTTAAGTAGTGTATACAAATTAATGTTGGATAAACCTAATTACAATGTTCTATTAATCATGTGATCCTTGTTTGCTAAACTTGCAGGGAAGTCCTTGCTGCCAAGTAAAGACCTAGAATGGTTTTTCTTCAGTCCTCGAGACCGGAAATATCCAAATGGATCAAGAACAAACCGGGCAACAAAAGCCGGTTACTGGAAAGCCACCGGGAAAGATCGTAAAGTGAATTCACATTCGCGGACGGTTGGAACAAAGAAAACTTTAGTATATTACCGAGGTAGAGCGCCTCATGGCTCACGTACCGATTGGGTCATGCATGAGTACCGTCTTGAAGAGCAAGAATGTGAATCTAAATCCGGCATACAAGTAACCAAACGACAAAGTTAATAATTTTTAAGTTTTAAAAGTTTTTTCTTAATTATTATGTTAATTACCAAGTATATATGACCATTACAGGATGCGTATGCACTTTGTCGAGTGTTCAAGAAGAGTGCTTTAGCCAACAAGATAGAAGAAAAACAACACCATGGCATGAAGAACAAAGCAACGACTAATAGTGAACAATCTACTTCTAGTACTTGTTTGTATTCCGATGGAATGTATGAAAACCTAGAAAACTCGGAATATCCAATCTCACCCGACACAGGAGGCTTAACTCGACTCGGTAATACTTCATCGCTAGAAATGGAAACGATAGAAAACAAATGGAGTCAGTTTATGTCGCACGACACCTCCTTCAACTTCCCAGCTCAGTCTCAATATGGAACAATCTCATATACTCCAACGAAGGTAAATTTAAATGATAATGGAAATGTAAACTTTTATTTTCAAACTAATCTTTTAGTTCTCCTCTCATAATAGGTTGAGATAGAGTTAGAATGTGCAATACTACAAAATCGTATGTTGCCAACGGTGCCACCACTTTATGTTGAAGATCTCACAAACGGAGAATATTTGGGAAACAACGTAGCTAATGATACAGATGAAATGTTGAGCAAGATCATAGCATTGGCTCAATCCTCCCAAGAGCCACGGAACAGTCTTGACTCGTGGGATGGTGGTTCTGCTTCTGGAACCTTCAATGGAGACTTTAATTATTCCGGAGAAAAACTCGCATGCATACAGGCGAACATGAAGGCTGTAGATATGCAAGAACATTATGGGAGGTATAAGGAAGAAAGGCTTGTTGAAAACTTGAGATGGGTAGGAGTATCAAGCAAGGAACTAGAAAAGGTAGTGGTTATTCAATATATTTTATATGTGACTAGTGTTATCAAATATAACTTTATGTTTGATCTTGTTTCAAATTTCAGAGCTTCATTGAAGAACACTCAACGGTGGTTCCTATAGAAGATATTTGGAGCTATCATAGAGATACTCAAGAACACGAAAATCAAGGTAGCTTTTGTTTTTTTTGCTTTTTTTTTTTTAAATCTCTTGAATTTAGTTTATCTTATTAATTTTAGTGTCATTTATTTATTTATTTTTGTTATATGTATTTTTGAAGTTCTTATGGACGTTAACAACAACAATGGAGATGTGGATGATGCTTTTACACTTGAGTTCTCAGAAAACGAACATAATGAGAATCTTTTGGACAAGAGTGATCATGACACAACGAGTTCGCCACGTTTTGACGTGGTTAAGAAAGTTGAGGTTAGCCATGGACTGTTTGTTACAACTCGTCAAGTAACCAATACATTCTTTCAACAGATTGTACCATCGCAAACCGTTATAGTTTATATAAATCCAACGGGTGTCAATGAATGCTGTCATAACGTGACATCAAAAGAGGAGGCTCGTGTCCGTGAAAAGATAAATCCTCAAACGAACGGAGTAGTCTCAACATTTCTCGGACCATGGAGAAAACTCGCGTATGTTTTTGGTTTCATTCCTATGCTTCTATTGATGCGTTGTGTTCATCAAAGAGGTAACACTAACAAAAACCAAAGCAGTGAAAGGTACTCGGCGCAGCCCAAGGTAGGAGATTGCAACAATCCGGGCACAATACTCATGATGGAAAATGCTGTCGAGAGAAGAAAAATTTGGAAGAAGGAAAAAGGCAGAGTTGATGAACGAGGTTTGTGGGTTCAAGATAGTTTCTTGTTGAAGAAGTTGGGGCTTTCCCTTGCTATCATCTTAGCTGTTTCTACCATAAGTCTTATTTGAGTATTGAAGTCATATATACCTTCTTTACCTAGCTAGGTCATATTTCCTCTCTTTTGTTCTTCCCATTTCTCTAAACCAAACTGATTTCTTCGAATTATATGTGGTTCTTTTCTGTTTCTGTATTAAGTAATATGACCTCTCCGGCTGAACACGATCAATCTTGTTTCTTTTCCTTTGTTTATGTAAGATTATATCTGAGCAGATTCATGCCAAATACATGAATAGATTGGGACGTCAACGATTTCAGTATTTATTCACTATACGATTGTGAGTAAGTTTAATTGTTTTTTTTTTTAATTTTATTATTATTTTTTTGACAATAAAAGATCAGCTCATATAGACTAAAAATATTTTTCTTATATTTGTTGTAATTCATACATAGACTATAATATTTAAACATTAATATCCAGATTATGTTTCTTATCAAATTTTTGATTAACCAATGGTTCAAACTGGAAAAGAAATGTCTATGTAATATTATAACTCCATAATTACTAATCAATTCCCAAATTAAACATGTCATCAAACCAACACGGAAACATAAACCAACATTAAACCAAATAATCATTAATTGTTATAAATCAACTATCCAATAACCAAATAACTTAAGCGACAATTCTAACCAACAACTGCTCAAAAACTAACAACCTAGCCGACCATAAATCATAGAAAGCCATTACAATCAATAATTGTAACATTTACAAACAATAATTGTAACATTTACAAACCAAAAATTGTGTGATTTTGGGGAAAGTGTCGATCGAAACCATCAATTTTTGGTTTGACCGGTTTGCCTTAAATCGTTGATTTGATTTAAGTGAAATTCCTAAACCGAAGTATTTAAGGGAGAAGTTGACTTGAGAGAATTAGAGAGAAAGAGATGTTTTTGAGAGTTTTGGGAGATTATTGGAGATTTCTAGCTGTTCTTGAGACATCTAAGGCTATGATCGTGTCAGAGGCTTGCTAGGAGTGTGCTATCGTCAATTGCTGGTCAGAATCTTCTGGTAGAAAGGTGATTGCATAACCATGGCTGATCTAAGCCTGAGTTTCCTTTGTTTTGCTTGTTTTATGTCTGTTTATGATTGTTTTCTTGCTTGTTGTGGTTGTTTCATGGTTCTTATGGCCTTATGTGGCTTTTGGGTGAGTCTTGGATGATTTTGGATGATTTGGAGGCGGTGGGAAGCGATGAACAGACTCTCGGCTTCGAGCAGAACATATTTTCGGGGTATGTCTCGGTCGACAACAAGGAATTTGACGGTAGAGAGACTTGGGAAAGTATTAATGCTAGGGTTTTCGGGTCGAGGAGTGGTGTCGGTCGACACCAACCCTTTCAACAGGCGGTTGATACTTGTTTATCCTGGTTTGTTTGTATTGTTTGTTGATTGTTAAACATTCAGTCTCAGTTGCTTGTGTGTATAGCCAAATAGATGGGAGGATTACCTCACTGAGTGTTTATGACAATACTCATGCATATCAATTGTTGTTTGTGGTGCAGGTAAAGGCTAAGTGTGATCGTGGAATCAAAGCAATGAAGAGGAGGATGTTCTAGTGGCTCGATTGGTTGTTGTCTGGCCTCTGCTAGGTTGCAAGAATTGAGTCTTTAGAATATTGTCTATGATTGTTGGTTCTTCACTTCTTTGGTTTATGTTGGAATGATTTATTGGTTAAGTTGCTATCGAATTATTATTGGTGTATTGGTTATTGGATAATTGCTGGTGATATGATTCTCCCAAGGAATCAGCATCTTCGAGTTGGTAGATAGAGACACCATGACTCTAAAGACGATGAAGCCTCAAAAATAAGGATGGTGGAATGAATGGTCGCACAAGAGTTGCGGAAAGACTCTTGATATACCGGTTTGATCTTTCAGCCTCGCACCAAAAAAGATTGGATCTCTCAGCCTCGCACCAAGGACATCGGGTTTTGACTGTTGGAATCACACCAAGTAGTTGGTTTTGATTGTTGGAATCACACCAAGCAATCGGTTTTGTTCACAAAGAAACATAAGAGAATCACTCTCAAAGAAAAGAAAATGTTTTGATAAAAAGTTTGATTGATTATTTCATTGCTCTTACATGAGTTTAAATAGAAAAATAAACTTGGTAACAAAGCAAAGTATTAACTAGTCTTGAAACTAAAAACAATAAAGATAAATAGTTGAACGAAGATTCAACTATTGGTGCATGTATCCCTTCTTCCAAAGTGACTCTTGGTGCATGTATCTCTATTTTCGTCACTTCTCTTTGACCACAAAATAAAGTGATTATTTGGGCTTTATTGGACTTGAATTAAGCTCAAATTGGATTAGACTTGATAGACATAATACCCAATAGGTTTTCCATGCTCTCTTTGGCCAAAAGCTCTTTTATTATCCCATTAAGTGCCTCATTGATCTTTTATCTTTTTGGCTCATTGATCCAATTTTCTGATGAGAAACAAAATTTTCTGATGAGAAACAACATGAACTGTATCATTTCTTCACCTTGGACTTACTAGAACAACTCCTGGTTTTCATACATAATTTTGGATGCTCCTAAACCAATTAGACCTAAAACTCTTCAGTTAAAGAATCGGATTGACCTCCTTTGGCAAATGGAGCGTATCCTTGTGTTCTGTGGGCCAAATCTTCTGTTCCTGAGATTTTTGGAAACATAAGAGATACATTAACATTATCCAAGTAGTTTCGTGTCAAAATTGTTGTTGAGTTGATCTGTGTAATACGATCTTTGGCTCAGACGTGAAAATGGAATCTGGACAGATCCACTGACATGAAATATCCATATCTTTCACAAATGAACTGATCTTAATATGATTCTAATTCTCTGTGGTCTGGAATGGATAAAGATTTCAGAACAGTTTGGTTCATAGCTTGAATCATTATAAGTTGGTCGGAATCCTCCTTTCAAGGCTCGTAGGTCCAAGTCGCGTAGCCATGAGTTCACCTGATTTGTAAAATGAATATTTCCTTCATCCGAACTCTGATTGGACTGATTCCACTTCAAGATATGCTCTAGATGCGGTATGTACCCCAAATGGTCGTTTATCTGGGAAAATTGATCTTCAAGTTCGTTCGTGTTGAACAAGGCTCAAAGATCTTCTTGCATGGTATCATGATCATATCATACCCCTCCTCTTGAAAAAGTTTTGTCCTCGAAACTGTAAGGCTTTGTGTTGGAGAGTGTTGAAGTGATTCTGGTGGCTTCTCTTTGAGGGAATATATGGCTCCATATTGTTGACCATTAGGCAGAAGTGCACTGCTTTTAGTGAGACGTTTCTTTATTCCTTCAAAATCCAAAACTTGCTCTATCTTGCTTGACCATAAATGGAACGTTCGCTTTTCTCTACTTGGGTCCATAACCTCTGCTAGTAAACTCTTTACTCTGTTTTCTGGTTTGAAAAATGTTAAATCTCCGAAAAGAAAGTCTAATGTTTCCCCCATTTTAAAATCAAGAGTATATTCTTCGGGAATAGATAATATTGGATACCTCTTTATTGGTGCATTAGCTGAATCATCCATACTGCCAAGATTGTTGATGATCATGCCTTACTTTGCGGCTTCCTCAGTCTGATCTTTGCTGACCTCTTTATGCTCTGGTTCTTTGGCTTCTATTTGCTAACTCGGAGAATTTGTTATCTCCAACAGATTATCCTAAAACAGCAACTCCTTAGGCTCCTTTGGTGATGATAACAAATCAAATACAACTTTCTCTTCCTTAGAAACAAGAGACCTCTTTTCTCGTTGGTAACTTGGCGTGACAATAGACGCTCCATCAGTTGGTCTAGAAGTCCTCCTAAGAGTATGATTTGAACCACAATGGTGATGGTTGGGAACAATTATGCCCAAGTCTCAATAGGGTGTTCTCCATTTCTCCTTCTGCTTATCACCAACTGATCCCACCAAGTAATAGCATAATCACAAAATCCATTGGCTGCAACTCGTACCTTCTTCATCTCGCAATAGTTTTGACAACCAAAAATTGACTCAATCTTTTCTCCCACTCTAGATATGCATTTGGGTCGTTCTTGTATTGAAAGGTAGGAATCTTCAACATCAAACCACCCATGTTATCATCCACTCGTCCTCTTGCTTCTCTAGCACTTCTTGGTCTCATATGCCTCTCTTTTGATGATTGACTACTGTAATAATCATCAGCCCTTTCTACTCTAGGTTGATCTCTTTCTCTTCTATGATGCAACATTTGTGGTTGTCTCTGTTTTGCCTCCGCTTGAACTTTATCCAACCTCTTGTAGATTGCATTCATCTCAACCCTCACCAACCGTCGCATCTCTCCAATAAGTGCTTGAACTTGTGGATCATTAGACATTTATTTTGTTTTTTTTGCTTTTTTCTGTTTTCTTCTTCTTTTTTTTCATTTTTTTTTGTATTTTTTGCTGTCTTGTTTTTTTCTAAATAAAAGAAAATATAAATAGAAGATGAAAAGATGAGAAAATGAAATAGATATAACGAACTAGAATAAACTAAAACATGCTCTTCTCCTTTTATTTTTTGATTAGAACAGGTTATTCTCTTCTTTTTTTTATTACAACGAGTTTTTTTTTATAAATAGAACGGGTTCTTCTTTCTCTTTTTATTTTTTTTTAAACTTATTTTTTATAAAACTGAATACAAAATTAAATAAATAAAGATGACGATGGAAAGATAGAAGATGAAAGAAAGAAGATAAAAGATAGAAAGAAGAAGGAAAGACATAAAATGATGGAAAGAAGGTGAAAGGTTAGAAGATAGAATGATAGATTACCAAACTCAAGGGTGTCCTTTGATACTACTTGATATGATTTTCCCAGGGAATCGGCACCTTCGAGTTGGTAGATAGAGACACTTTGACTCTAAAGACGATGAAGCCTCAAGAATAAGGATGGTGGAGTGAATGGTCGCACAAGAGTTGCGGAAAGACTCTTGATATACCGGTTTGATCTTTCAGCCTCGCACAAAAAAAGATTGAATCTCTCAGCCTCGCACCAAGGACATCGGGTTTTGACTGTTGGAATCACACCAAGTAGTCGGTTTTGATTGTTGGAATCACACCAAGCAATCGGTTTTGTTCACAAAGAAACATAAGAGAATCACTCTCAAAGAAAAGAAAATGTTTTGATAAAAAGTTGGATTGATTATTTCATTGCTCTTACATGAGTTTAAATAGAAAAATAAACTTGGTAACAAAGCAAAGTATTAACTAGTCTTGAAACTAAAAACAATAAAGATAAATAGTTGAATGAAGATTCAACTATTGGTGCATGTATCCTGATGTTCATATATTTTACCCTGTTTTCCCTTAATATATTCACATCTTTTGCATCTTTTGCTATCCATTTTGACCATTATTGCATAGCTTTAGGACTGTTCTTGCATTAGAGTTTAGTTGCATTGCATTTGCATCTTCTCATGCATAAACAGGTGATTTTGGAGCTTCAGGAGCATGGAAGCAATGCTGAGGAGAAGTGAAGCAATCATGAGGAGAAAGCAAGAGAGCTAAGGCTGAAGAACCAAGGTCCGGAGTCCAACTCGACTGCCCACTCGACCAGACACTCGACCGTGTGCTGAGAGGGACTCGACCGAGTGGGAGGAGCACAAGAGGAGCCAACTCGACCGGTCACTCGACCGAGCACCAAGTCGAGTTGGTCGAGCCGCCTGGCTATTTTGTCTTCTAGCGTTTTTAGGGCTTCCACTACATTTTCTATATAAGGGCTTGTACCTGCAGCCACCAAAGGAGTCCAGCTTTTTAGAGAGTCTAAAACCTAGTTTTTCTCTTTTTTAGAATTATTCCTTTTGCATTTTTATTTTTCTTAGATCTTGTACTTCTTTTAAAAGGAGAAAAAGACTAAATTCTTCAATATTGTTGGTTTCATAACTTTCTTAATATTGAGAATTTGAGTTTGATTCTTTCTTCAATATTGTAGATCTTTGATTTATCTTTCTAATGATGCAAGTTTCACTATTTTCTGGGTTTATGATTTTGATGTTCATCATGTGTGCTTGTGAGTAGTTGCTTAGGATCTTGAGGATGGGTTAGGCTGGGTTGTGTTTGAGGTTTGTCTGATTTGGTCAAGCTTGATTGTTGTAGATCTCTTCTAGGCTAGATGTTCTTAATGCTGATCCTATATCTGAAAGGGTAGGATCTGATTTCAAGCCTCTTAGCATCACACCAAAGTCTAAGGAGCATAGATAAGGCTAGATCTAGAGACTATCATTAGGCTTGCTAAGTGATTAGAAGTCTTGTTTGATTTTTTGACATATTTCTTAATGCCTGCTTGTGTAGATTCTTTACTTTGTGAGAACAAGTCTAGAGATGCATGAGTTTGATTGTTTCTTGCCATGAGAGTGGATTAAACATGTCTTAGAAATATATGTCTAGAGATTAGCTCAAGTTGTTTGAGATTTGTTAACCAAGTTAGATGACCTCAATCATAGTCCAGCCCATGAATCCCTCCTCAAGACCTTCCTTGTTTATTGATTTCTTAGCTTAAATCATGTTGTTTGATCGTTGTTTGATTCGTTTTGGTATTGCTCTGTTTTTCTTGTGTTGCTCTGTTTTGCGTATTTGTCCAGCTCGACCCTGCACTCGATCAGCACTCGATCGAGTGCTTGCTCGAGTTCCAACACAGAACTTGTGTTTATGATTTATGTTTGTCATGTTTCACCCTAGTTGCATTTCTGTTGCATTCATTTAGTATCCTGTTCATTACTTACCTTGCATTAGTTCAATACTTGCGTTTCCATAGTTTCTATTTCTGTTTGTCATAATCACTCTGTTCCATTTGCATTTAGCTCCTAGTTCTTGTAGTTTTACTTTCCGCACTTTCCATTTCATCATAGGATTGTTAGTGACAAACAACCTTTACATCTGGCTTGACTTAGACTCATATGCACATCTTGATTGTTCACAAACACTCAGATTGGATTGACACCTCTTATACTACAATTGCATAAGGGGAATTGAAACACCCTGACATCCATTCATTCATAAGTCATCATTCCATACATCATTCACCACCACCACAAAAATAGTCAGTTTCATATCCCTTCCTCCAAAGTGACTCTTGGTGCATGTATCTCTATTTTCGTCACTTCTCTTAGACCACAAAATAAAGTGATTATTTGGGCTTTCTTGGACTTGAATTAAGCTCGAAGTGGACTGGACTTGATAGACATCATACCCAATAGGTTTTCCATGCTCTCTTTGGCCAAAAGCTCTTTTATTATCTCATTAAGTGCCTCATTGATCTTTTATCGTTTTGGCTCCTTGATCCAATTTGCTGATGAGAAACAACATGGGCTGTATCATTTCTTCACCTTGGACTTACTAGAAAAACTCCTGGTTGCCATACATAATTCTGAATGCTTCTAAACCAATAAGACCTAAAACTCTTTAAGTAAAGAATCAGATTGACCTCCTTTGGCAAATGGAGCGTATCCTTGTGTTCTGCGGGCCAAATCTTCTGTTTATGAGCTTTTTGTAAAGATAGATCCATAAGTCATCATTCCATACATCATTCACCACCACCACAAAAATAGTCAGTTTCAATTTGGCGCCGTTGCCGATTTGGGTTTGTTTTGTGACATTTAGGATCATTATTAGTCTAAGATTAAGTTCGTTTACGCACTTGTGAAGTTACTGAACTCGAATCTTCCTTTGCTTGGTTGTCTTGAGTTTCAGGTACCCACTCGACCACCCACTCGACCGAGCCGTGATCGAGTCAGAAGCTGGATCCAAATAGCCATTACTTCCCAGTCGACTCGACCACCCACTCGAGCTTGCGCTCGACCGTGTACCTGTTCGAGTCTGTAGTCGAGTTTGTTGATGCACACAAGGTCCAAAGGCAAAGACAGTCTTCAAAGGCCTATTGACAACATCCACAGGCTACAAAAGGGTTTGAGACATAAGAAAAGAAGAGTAGTTCAACAACAAGAAGAACAAGTAGTCATGGAGCAACAAGATCACCATGATCATAGACCTAGACATATTGGTGTTGGGGATGCACCTAACACACACAACCAAAGAGCTGGTATTTTGCCTCCTGCTGTGGCAAATAATAATTATGAAATAAAGAGTGGATTAATCTCCATGATACAAGCCAACAAATTTCATGGGTTGCCAATGAAGGATCCTCTAGATCACCTTGATGAGTTTGACAGAATATGTGGACTCACAAAAATCAATGGAGTAAGTGAAGATGGCTTCAAGTTAAGGTTATTCCCATTTTCCCTTGGAGACAAAGCTCATCTATGGGAGAAGACTCTTCCTACTGGAGCTATAACCACATGAGATGCATGCAAGAAAGCTTTTCTGGCCAAGTTCTTCTCCAATGCAAGGACTGCTAGGTTGAGAAATGAAATTTATGGGTTTGCTCAAAGGAATAATGAGAGCTTTTGTGAAGCTTGGGAGAGGTTTAAAGGATTCCAAACTCAGTGTCCTCACCATGGCTTCAGCAATGAGTCCCTTCTAAGCACTTTGTATAGAGGAGTGCTTCCCAAGATAAGAATGCTTCTTGATATAGCTTCAAATGGCAACTTCCTCAACAAGAATGTGGAAGAAGGATGGGAATTGGTTGAAAATCTTGCTCAGTCAGATGGTAATTATAATGAAGATTATGATAGAACCATGAGGATCCCCTCCACTGATCAGGAGGACAAATACAAGCAGGATTTAAAGATGGTCAATGAGAAGCTTGACAAGATTCTCCTAAGCCAGTCAAAAACCATTCACTTCATTGGTGAAGAAGAAGCTCCAGTCCAAGAAGGAGATAGGGAGTTTGCTGAGTTGTGTTATATACAGAATCAAGGAGGAGGATACAAAGGCTACAACCAAGGTGGAAGATTCAAGCAGAACAACCTCTCTTATAGGAGCACCAATGTAGCCAACCCTCAAGACCAAGTCTATCCACCTCCTCAGCCTCAACAACAGCACAACTATGCCCCCAAGCAGCAGCAACAAGTGTTCCAGCCCCAATTGTGTCCCCCACCAGGGTTTCAGACTAACCAAGGCCAGGAACAAGACCTAAGAGCAATGATACAACAGCTATTGATTGGGCAAACCAATGGGAAAATTGAGGAAGCCAAACAGTTTGCTGAGCTGAATCAAAGGTTAACATCACAATATAATGATCTCAATATGAAGTTTGAAGGACTTAACTCAAGAGTGAAGTATATGGAGAGCAATATAACATCTACTTCAGCTCCAAAACCCACCCAACTCCCTGGAAAAGCAGTTCAAAACTCAAGGGAGTTTACTGCCAAAGTCATTCATCTCTTTGAAGAGGAAGTCACTGGGGACAGTGAAGTTCAAGTTGGGGAGGATTGGTCATTTCTTGAAGCTCAGAGTGAAGTTTGTGCAAAGCAGACTGACTCCAGTATTGCACTCGACCAGGTGCTCAAGCATGCACTCGACCGAGTGAGTGTTCGAGTGGCCGATCGAGCTGAAGAGTCAGAAGCTGTCAAGCCTGCTAAGTACATCCCTCCTGGTTACAAACCGCCTCTACCATTCCCAGGACGTTTCAAAGCACAGAAGCTTAAAGAATTAAGGGAAATCATTGAGAAAAAACAAATGTTGACTTTACAACAAAAGGAAGAAAAGGCTTTGAAGGAAGTGGTTGTGATTGAGAAACAAGAAGAAGTGATGGCCATACAAGAGATCATCATTGCTTACCAAGAAGAAGAGAGAGGACCTGCCTTGGAACAGTATGATCCATATCCTCTCTATAAGGATTTTTTGCTTGATTTATCAAAGAAGAAGGCTCAAGCTCAAGATGAGAAAGATCTTGAAGACCTTGGAGGAGTAATCATCCCAATTAAGCTTAAGGATCCAGGTCCATTCTATCTTCCTTGCACACTTATCTATCTTCACTACAACCAGTGCTTATGTGACTTGGGAGCATCTATCAGTGTGATGCCCTATTCTATAGCACAAAAGCTTGGGCACACTGACTTCAAGTCCACCAACCTTCATATATGCCTAGCTGATGGTTCAAACAGAGATGTGGTTGGCAAATTGGAGAATATTCCAGTCAAGATAGGAAGAGCAAGGGTTCATACAGATTTTGTGGTATTGGAGATGGACAAGGAACCTGAAGATCCTATCATCCTTGGGAGGCCATTCTTAGCCACAGTTGGAGCTGTTATTGATGTTAAGGAAGGTCTTGTGACCTTGAATATTTCTGAGGATATAGCTATGAAGTTTAACATCTATAACCCAACCAACCTTCCTACCATTGATGATCAACCTTTTACTATCAAGGACAAAGGTGGTCATGAAGGTTTAAGTGAAGTGGCAACTCCAAAGGACAATCTCCCTCTTCAAGAAGATTCTGTGGAAAAGCTTAAGAGGTCAGTTCAAGAGTTGACTGGTATGGTTAAGGATCTCCAAGTCAAGCTAAACAAGAGGTCTTTGAGGAAAGCAAGACCAAGGCTCAAAATCAAGAAGAAATATGGATTGTGTGTTAAGGGTGAGGTGATCAAGGATCAGACTCACAGTGATCAAGAAGTGCCAGGGAGGATTTCATCACCTCCTTGGTATCTAAACAAAGCCTAAGAAGGCAGCCAAAGTCAAGCTTAGTGACTCTAAACAAGCTCACTAGGGAGGAAGTCCCTAAGGTATGTGTTGATGTGTTTTCTTAGTAGTTTTGATGTGTTTTGATGTGTTTTGTTTTATGTTTGTGTTGGGCAGGCCTTTCAATGAAAGTGTAGATGGGTATGGAGAGATTTGGACTTGGGGAAGGAGATTCGCAAGCCCACTCGACCAGCCCACGAGAGGTACTCGACCGAGTTGGCAAAGAACTAAGGCTCACTCGATTCTCATTTCTCTAGAATGATCGAGTGGAGGGAAGAACAAGAAGAAAAATTTTGAAATTTCAAACTTTGGTCAAGGAGCTCGACCACGTGCTGGTCGAGTGTGGGGTCGAGTGGCAGCAAAAAGCAGGTCAAAGATTCTCATTTCAAATTTGAATGGTATGGACGCTCCACCCTTGTCTCCTTGCCCCCTTAGCTTCTTTAAAGCCTTACACGATCCTATGTCTCTCACACTCTCTCACTTGCTCAAAACAACTAAAATCAAGTTTTAAAATCTCTCCCAAAGTTCATCTTTTGCTCAAGCTTAGCTCTTTTGAGTTTTTGGGTCACTAACCTATTAAACTTAAGCTTTGAGTCTATTCCCTTCAGTTCTATTCGAAAATGTCTTCAAGGATTACAAGGAAGTCTCAACAAGCGGCTGCAAGCTCCATGGAACGTTTTGATGATCGCCTACAATCAAGAGGAGAAGCTGGAAGAACCACTCGACGTCCCACTTGAGCATGCACTCGATCGAGTGGTGGTCCGAGTGGTCGATCGAGCCAGATGCCGCGTTCAAGAAATCAGTCAGTTGAGGAAGATCCTGAGAGAACTGAAAGTGAAGAAGAAAGGGAGCCAACTCTTAGTGATTTCATGAGGAGAAACAAGGCCAAAGGGAAGAGGCCAGCAGTTGAGATTGAACAAGAGGAGGTTGAGAGTGAGAGTGAAGAAGAAGGTGAAGAAGAAGAGAGAGAGGATGATGGAGAAGCAGAATCTTGTGGATTGACAAAGAGGCAACTTTATGAAGCCTTCATGAGAATGGAGTTCCTGGGAACTAGGTATCCACACAAGGAGACCATGGAGAAGCTAGCCATTGATAAAGATGTGGAGTACCTTTTTGAGAAGAGCAACCTAACCAAGTTCATGGGGCTTTGCATGGAGGGGTATAAAGAAGAAAGTTGTGAGTTTCTAGCCACAGTCAAGCTGCACACATATGCAAGGAAGGATGATGAGTTTGGAGCTGGTCATATTGCTTTCACAATCAAGGGGAAGAACTATGAGCTTTCTTTGAAGAAGATAGCAAATGTGTTTGGTTTTGAAGTTGGTAGTAATAGGAGCTTGATGATACCAAGAGAGGAGCTCTATGCCATTTGGGAAACCATTGGAGACAACATCACCTATTCATCCTCCAAGACCAAGAGTTCAAAGATAAGAAGCCCAGTCCTAAGGTACTTCCACAAGGCCTTAGCAAATACATTCTTTGCTAAGAAGGAGACTGGAAATCTCAATGAGGGTGAGCTCAAGGTAATTGACATGGCTCTCAATGGAATCATCCTTGAGGCAAGAAATGGAACCATCATTCTTGGGACCACTGTGGAGACTGACCTTGCAATGGTGCTCATTGACCACATGATATATTTGTGAAGTTGGGTAGGCAAGCTACAAAACAAAGGGTCAAGAGGAGCCTTAGCCATTGGAGGCATCATCACTCCAATACTACAAGCTGCCAAGGTCCCACTTAGAGGAGAGAAGGTTTTGCCAAGATGGATTGACTCAAGCTACCTCACTTCCACTCTCATATTGGCCAAGAAAATGCATCAAGGAAATCACATCTTCAACTTTGAGCTTCCAACAGTTGGGAAAAAACAGTTGATTTTACCCAACCAAGAGCTCACCACCATTCAAGAAGGAGCAAACATTGACTTTTGGCCAGCTGATGAGTTCTTGTTTGATGGGATAGTTCAACCTAGAGTTGATGAAGCTGGAGATGTGCAAATGGCTGATGGGGAGGAGCAATTTTACTTTGAAGACTATGAGCCCAACCCAAGGGATAGTAGAGGAGTGAGAGAGACTAGCAAGAGGTTAACTCTCCTACAAAAGTGGAGCAAGTGGCATGGGAAGAGGTTTGATAAGCTTAAGAAGAAGGTGACCAATATGGCTAAGTCCATCAAGGGCCTAAAAAAGGAGATTGCTGAGTTGAAGAGTGCAAACTCATCTCCAAGCCATTCAAGCCCTTTGAGGAGGAGTGGCTCAACTAGAGCACTCTCAAGAGTTGCAAACCCTGTGGAACCAGCTAGAGCTTCAATGTATGAGCCAAATCAGAGGAAGAGGAGTTCAAGTAGCCGAGAACAACAATTTTCGAGGCACTCGACCGGGTCACTCGAGCACCCACTCAACCGAACACCCCAGATGCACTCGGCCGAGTTCCAGCCCAAATCACCTTATGGCTTCCCACCTCCAGCTGCTTATCCAGGATATCCAGGTTACCCTTCCATCCCTCCCAAGTACTTCATGGATCCAGCACTCTACCAGCAGTTCTACCAGCAGCAAGGTCAGAATTTTGAGACTCGCGGTCCAGCTCGACCCCCCCACTCGAGCACGTACTCGACCGAGTCCCGGTCGATTCCCATCGTCGAGCTGCCCCAATCTCCACCTCCAAGTCATCAACAAGACCCCAATTACACCTTTGACAGCATGCAAGAGGATGTGGACAGTTTCTTCTCCAATCCTTGAGGTACCACTATCACCTTCCCTTGTAAATACCATAGCATTTGATGTTGTGTTTTGTTTTTGATTTTGAATCCTCTTACAAAATTCTTTCACACAGAGGACTGTGTGATTTAAGTTTGGGGGAGGGTTTGAGATAGCATTTGATGTTGTGTTTTGTTTTCTTATTTCAAATTTTTAGCATCATCATGTTAATACTTGCATAGCATCTAAGGCATAGAAAAACCCTAAAAATTTGAAATTTTTTGCAAAATTCTTTATAAAAAAAAAGAGTGTTCATGTAGTTTGCATTGCATAATAGCATCTTGTTTAGCATGTTTCATGTAGGATTGTATAATATTTGCATTAGGGATCTATGATGAGTTTTGCCTTGTTAGCTTATTTAATTCACTAGACTAGGATCAATGCCCACGTTAATAGTACTTTGATGCTAGTTGAGTGGTTAGAAGCATAAGATTGAACCAAGCCTTGAATTCCTGCATTGCATTTGGTCTAAATTGAAGCATGTTGTGATTTGATGCCATTTCCTACTTATAAGAACTTAATATTGACTGTTAAATATCAATGTGTGCATTTATTTAAACTCATGGATACCATATACATATTTGGATCATCTTTCTCCTTTTTACCACTCTTGTTGGTCCAAGTAGCTGATTGAATCATTAAAATCAGTTTCCAATACCCTTAACCAACCCTTTTTTCAAGCCATGTTTATTCTTGAGTGTGTGAGGTCTTTTTGGGATTGAGCTTGGTAGAAAGTGTTAGGTTTGAACTGACAAGAATAATGCCTTGTGTAGTTCTAGTTTGCATTTTCCAAACTAGATAGGACTAGGTGATTTCATTGTTGGGTTTGGGATTTGGTTGTTTGAAAAAGGAAAGAAAAGAAAAGAGGAAAAAAGAAAGAAAAGGTTAGAGTCTTTAGGAGGGGTATGTGTTTAAGTAAAATCAAAATCTAGTGAAAGGATGGGAAGTAAAAAAAATGTTGTTGAAGATGGTTCTAGTTAAAGAAAAGAAAGAAAAGAAAAGTCTAGCAAAATGCTTATATGTCTTAAGAATAAGAAGAAAAGAGAACCATAGCAAATAAGTAAGAATCCCCCATTCCACTAGAAAGATCAAATAAGAAACCTCTCCTAAGACTTTAAAATCAAAAGAGAAAAGGGTGAAAGAGAAGAGAAGAAGTTAAAGGGTAGCACTAGGATCATTTGGGTTTAGATTGATAGGATAAACACTTTGGGTGCCTTTGGGTAGACAAGGTTTTGTTCTTGTATGTGTCTAAGTGTTCTTACCTTTAGCATTCTTCTAAAGCTCAATCCATTTTTTATGAGAGAACCTTGATATTGACAAACCCCACTCTAAAGAGAGACCATCATTGTCTCTAAACCTTTTACTGCCAAGCCAAATGAGTTTAAGCATTGCATATAATTGATTCATGTTCTTGATTAATGAATGTTAAAGGAAATAGTTGATTTGAATGCATGTGGACATCTAAGGCTCAAATCAGTAAAGGTTGTGATATGCTTGTCTAAAATCTTTAAGTACAGCTCATTCAACTTGCATCATAGTACTAGTAACTTGGACATTGATTCTAGATGGTCTATTTGCAAGCTTTAGGAGCTGAGATCCCACTTTCAAACCTCACCTACCTTCTTATGTCTTGTTCATTTGCTTGAAGGCAAACAAAGACTAAGTTTGGGGGTGTTGATGTTCATATATTTTACCCTGTTTTCCCTTAATATATTCACATTTTTTGCATCTTTTGCTATCCATTTTGACCATTATTGCATAGCTTTAGGACTGTTCTTGCATTAGAGTTTAGTTGCATTGCATTTGCATTTTTTCATGCATAAACAGGTGATTTTGGAGCTTAAGGAGCATGAAAGCAATGCTGAGGAGAAGTGAAGCAATCATGAGTAGATCTTTGATTTATCTTTCTAATGATGCAAGTTTCACTATTTTCTGGGTTTATGATTTTGATGTTCATCATGTGTGCTTGTGAGTAGTTGCTTAGGATCTTGAGGATGGGTTAGGCTGGGTTGTGTTTGAGGTTTGTCTGATTTGGTCAAGCTTGATTGTTGTAGATCTCTTCTAGGCTAGATGTTCTTAATGTTGATCCTATATCTGAAAGGGTAGGATCTGATTTCAAGCCTCTTAGCATCACACCAAAGTCTAAGGAGCATAGATAAGGCTAGATCTAGAGACTATCATTAGGCTTGCTAAGTGATTAGAAGTCTTGTTTGATTTTTTGACATATTGCTTAATGCCTGCTTGTGTAGATTCTTTACTTTGTGAGAACAAGTCTAGAGATGCATGAGTTTGATTGTTTCTTGCCATGAGAGTGGATTAAACATGTCTTAGAAATATATGTCTAGAGATTAGCTCAAGTTGTTTGAGATTTGTTAACCAAGTTAGATGACCTCAATCATAGTCCAACCCATGAATCCCTCCTCAAGACCTTCCTTGTTTATTGATTTCTTAGCTTAAATCATGTTGTTTGATCGTTGTTTGATTCGTTTTGGTATTGCTCTGTTTTTCTTGTGTTGCTCTGTTTTGCGTATTTGTCCAGCTCGACCCTGCACTCGATCAGCACTCGATCGAGTGCTTGCTCGAGTTCCAACCCAGAACTTGTGTTTATGATTTATGTTTGTCCTGTTTCACCCTAGTTGCATTTCTGTTGCATTCATTTAGTATCATGTTCATTACTTACCTTGCATTAGTTCAATACTTGCATTTCCATAGTTTCTATTTCTGTTTGTCATAATCACTCTGTTCCATTTGCATTTAGCTCCTAGTTCTTGTAGTTTTACTTTCTGCACTTTCCATTTCATCATAGGATTGTTAGTGACAAACAACATTTACATCTGGTTTGACTTAGACTCATATGCACATCTTGATTGTTCACAAACACTCAGATTGGATTGACACCTCTTATACTACAATTGCATAAGGGGAATTGAAACATCCTGACATCCATTCATTCATAAGTCATCATTCCATACATCATTCACCACCACCACAAAAATAGTCAGTTTCATATCCCTTCCTCCAAAGTGACTCTTGGTGCATGTATCTCTATTTTCGTCACTTCTCTTTGACCACAAAATAAAGTGATTATTTGGGCTTTCTTGGACTTGAATTAAGCTCGAAGTGGACTGGACTTGATAGACATCATACCCAATAGGTTTTCCATGCTCTCTTTGGCCAAAAGCTCTTTTATTATCCCATTAAGTGCCTCATTGATCTTTTATCGTTTTGGCTCCTTGATCCAATTTTCTGATGAGAAACAACATGGGCTGTATCATTTCTTCACCTTGGACTTACTAGAACAACTCCTGGTTGCCATACATAATTCTGAATGCTTCTAAACCAATAAGACCTAAAACTCTTTAAGTAAAGAATCAGATTGACCTCCTTTGGCAAATGGAGCGTATCCTTGTGTTCTGTGGGCCAAATCTTCTGTTTATGAGCTTTTTGTAAAGATAGATCCATAAACGTCCTTTAAGTAGTTTCATGTCGAAATTGTTGCTGAGTTGATCTGTGTAATATGACGTGAATCTGGAACCTAGACAGATCCACTGACTTGAAATATTCATATCTTTCACATATGAACTGCTCTTAATGTGATTCCAATTCTCCGTGGTTCTGGAATTGATCAAGATTTCAGAACAGTTTGGTTCATAGCTTAAATCTTTATGACTTGGTCGGAATCCTCCTTTGAATGCTCGTAGGTCCAAGTCGTGTAGCCATGATTAACCTGATTTGTAAAATGAATATCTCCTTCATCCGAACTTTGATTGGACTGATTCCACTTCAAGATATGCTCTAGATGCGGTAAGAATGTACCCCAAATGGTCGTTTTACTGGAAGAATTGATCTTCAACTTCGTTCGTGTTGAACAAGGCTAAAGGATCTTCTTGGATGATATCATGATCATATCAGGTGGTTGATGTTATTTGTTTATTGATGTTTATCTCCGCTGTTGTATCTTATTGAGGTTAGGATGTTAGTGAGTATGAGATCACTAGCTTAATATTGAATCAAAAACAAAAAAATGGATCAGATCGTTTCAAGAAGTCCCTAGATAATATTCCTCTTCATCGCTATGATCTCACAGTCACAGTTTACCATATACACAAACATGTCATCAATCAAAGGTAAACTCCATTTGCAATTTATCTAGCCCGTTGGTGATAATTCATTGACTTCATATTTTAAAAAAATTGAATTTCAGATTCTTTCCGAAGAGATATGATCACTAAATCTCAGTTCAAATCAGCATAATATCAAAGTTAGAGTATAAAAAATTACAATGAAAAATGTAAATGTTGAAATAGACTTGTTACCCGCTAGATCAAAGGTCTAGAGAGGCTATTGAAATCACCAAAAAGATAAAGCCTAGCCATCACACAATATTAGCTTGTCATGCAAGAGTCATCTGTATATGTCAAAAATCCAGAAATGTAGTTTAAACCAGTTATTGCACTTTCTAACTTCTAACACAAGAAACAGTTTAAAAATAGATTAGGGGTTTTGGATTTCTTGACAAATAAAATTTTTGTTGACACGACAAGCTAGAATACTATGTGAAAGCTAAATCTTTTTTTTTACGGCTTCCCTCTTTGTCGGAAATCAGCTTTAATAATTAATATAACCATACTTGCTCACGTATGGTTAGAATTAGAATTCTTGAATCAGGAAACTTTATATGAAAAACTAAGGTTTACCTCAAATTGATCAGACATCTTTATCTACGGTTTCCTCGCAGCGAGATCTATTCACCACTGCAAATAACTGGATCTTAACTCCCTCAGATCAGATCGGACCACAACAACAACGAACAGTTGCAAACTCAACAATGGTGGCTGAGGCTCGAGAGTTTCTTCTTCTGTTTAGCGTTTAAAATTGAGATGCGTTGGTGACTTATGCGGCTTAACCAAGTGGAGGATATACACACGAGCAACACATACCCACATCCCTTTGCCGTTTAGTGACTTGGGTATTTGGGCTTTAATGGGCCGGATTGAAGTGTTACGTTACAAAGTTCATCGAATGTTTTAAGTTATTTATGCTTATTTTTAATATTGTTTAAAATTTAAGACATTCATGTGAGTATTACCAATGAGAATGTTCTTAGGGCAACTCCAATAGGGGTTATATTTTTGGGCCTCTTAATTTTTTTAATTAATAACTAAAATTTTCTTTCCAATGGTAGGATATAATTTTGAGTCTCTTATATTTGAATATATTTTTTGAAAATAAATAACTTGAAGTAGAATATGAAATTATAGCATTTCAAATATATATTTATAAATTTTGATTAGTATAAATTTTTATTTCATTTGAGGTTGATTAGTATAAATGTTTAAACATTTCAGATTTTATAAAAATGAGAAATTCATGAAAAACATAGAGAGTATGCAGAAAAAAGAAAGAGAACAACAACAAAAAGATGACAACGACAAGCTTGAGTATGAGAATTTCAATGGTTGATCCACCGATCCATCTCTTTTGGTTCGTTTACTTTCCCTGAAGAGATGTTATCTGCAGAGCTACTTCTCAACAATTCTTCTGGATTATCCGCTACTGTGGCCCCTTCTCTTTCTGCTAACATATCAGTATCCCGTTCAAAAGACTTCCAAAATGATTCGTTGCTCCATTGATTTCCTAGAGACTGTCTTACATCCTCAAGCAGAGATTTAGCTTCCAAGATTCTATCTATACGTATCAAACAGACCGCAAGATTGCACAGCTTGTTATTGTCAGGTTCCAAAGACAAAGCATTCCTATCACAGTAAAAACCCATTTTACATGTTAAGGCAATGAAAACAATACCATGTCTTAATAAGCTCAATGGTCTGTCACACAAACCTGTAATACTGCTCTGCAATTGCATAGTTATGAAGCGGTAAGTGAACCCAAGCTAAGTTCCCTAGAATCCTATATTCAAGAAAGTCAGAGAAACTACTCTTAAAGCGGAAATAGGAGATATTTGTAGTGGTGGGAGAAACTTCAGTTCTTACTGCGCTTTCTCTTGCTCAATAGTCTTGTTGTTCTGCTTCCGGTAGCTTCTTTTCACAGCTATGATCCTACCACCATTGTGCGTGTCTTGTTGCTCTAGTGTTTTCAGTTTGTGTTCAAGCAACTCTGCTTCCTCTTGAATCCTCCCTGACTTCTGCAAAACCCACCAAACCAAACATAGTTAACATACATGAGCATACAAGTAGCTTCACAATTAGTCATCAGACTGAGAAAGTTGTTATACCTTGTAGAGATCAAGTAACAAGTTATCCATGGAATCTTGGGATTCAAAAGAGCAGAGATATCAATAAGACTTGATAGCTTCGATTCCTTCATTGGTTCGATCCAACTGGTTCATAACTAGAGCCATGTCTTTCAGTGGACTATCAACTCGATCTCCAGCTTTAATTGCAGCCCAATACAACGAGATTGCTCGATTCAGGTCTTTAGAAACCAACTGTTCTTGAAAACAATCCAATGTCAATACCAATACCAAATCTTTAACAATATCATCCAATGTTAATACCAAAACATTAAACAACATGGAGAGTATGCAGAAAAAGAAAGAAAACAACAGCAAAGATGACAACGACAAGCTTGAGTATGACCAGGATTCAATCCGGGAACAAGACCCAGCTCCACGGTTCATTTGTTCCTCATACTGACCAGGATTCAATCCGGGAACAAGACCCAATTCCAGTTCAATCTCCTTCCTTTCCAACCGATTTAATATCCTCCGATTGGCCTCTCCAGATTCAATCTCCTCCGCTTTGGATCTCCTCTGATTCCATAGCGTTTGATTTCTTCCTTTGTCAGACTTCGATCGAGAGAGAAAGACAGAGAGGAAAGAAAGAAATTTTTTTCCTTCTTCTAATTTTTTCTCGCCCAACAAATACGTGACACGTATGGGCTCTTATTCTATAAAGTAGTATATTAAATAAGAGGCTCTCTTACAATTTTTTGCTTTATCTGATTTATTTTTTTTCTTCTTCTCCACTAAAACCTCTCTTAAAACCCCCATTGGGATAACCTTACAATCTTATTATATACGTTACGTACGTAGGTATTGGCTATTGCTTGCGTGGACTATATGATAAATCCCTACTTGGTACATTAAAGAAGGACAAAAATCAACTCCACATATCTTTCAAGATTCAATAGTGTTAATGGTTAATGTGATCAAGTATTTATTATATTATTTTAGAAGAGTCTTATACTATATAGTTAACTACTTGATTTGTGTTATGTATAAACTATTCGTATCACACAGCGAAGAGATACGAATAGAATCGTTAACTGCAAAACAGTTACACATGTATGTGTGTGTCTCCACATTGGGTTGTCTTCTAGAGACATGTCCCTTAGTCAAAATGTGTCATGTAAACCTATAAATACAGTTTATATATCTAATAAAAGAGTGTGGTTTTTGTTTACAAGAATCGAGTAAACAAATACATTGAGTGTAAAACAAAAACAGAGAAAGAGACAAAAAACAGAGTAAAATTTGTGTTGTCTGATCCTTAACAACTTTGAGAGTTCAAAGTCTTACATGGTATCAGAGCTATGGAGACAACAATGCAACAAGTTATTCCAATCTTCAATGGTGAATCTTATGGCTTTTGGAAAATCAAGATGATAACCATCTTGAAGACACGAAAGTTGTGGGATGTCATCGAAAATGGAGTTACGGTGAGTTCGTCTCCTAAAAACTCAACGACGTTAATCAAAGAGAGAGATGATCAAGTGATGAAGGATATGATGGCTCTTCAGATCCTTCAAAGTGCAGTTTCAAATTCAATATTTCCAAGAATCGCTCCCGCATCAAACGCAAGAGAAGCTTGGAACACTTTGGAAATGGAGTTCCAAGGAAGTTCACAAGTACGAATGATTAATCTTCAGACTTTGAGAAGAGAATACGAGAATCTGAAGATGGAGGAAGGTGAAACCATTAATGATTACACAACCAAGTTGATTAACATGAGTAATCAACTAAGAGTTTATGGTGAAGACAAGACCGATTACCAATTGGTTCAAAAGGTTCTTATCTCCTTGCCGCAAAAGTTTGATAGCATCATTGCTGTCCTTGAACAAACAAAGGATCTATTAACTCTCTCTCTTACAGAGATGATAGGTACTTTGAAAGCGCATGAGAAGCGCTTAAGCCTCCGAGAAGAACTTATCAATGAGGGTGCGTTTTCTGGAGAAAAGCTTGGTTCGAGAAAAGGAAACAAGCAAAACAAACGCCATGAGAAGACCAAGAAGTGGTGTGGCGTGTGTAAAATAAACAGTCATAGTGAGGTAGACTGTTGGAGAAAGAAGAACAGAGTTGTTCCTCAAAAGAGAACGACCAGTGAAATAAAATGCTATGTGTGTGATAGACCGGGGCACATAGCTAAAGATTGCAGACTTAGACGAAGTGAGAGAGCACACCTAAGTCTTGAAGAGATAAAAGATGACAATGGAGAAGAATGTCATATTCTCTTTAGTGCTGTTGAAGAAGAAGAAGCTTCAACAATTTGTGAAGAAACATGGTTGGTGGACAGCGGATGTACCAATCATAGCAAGATACTTCAGTACTTTGGATCGTAGCAAGAGAGTCACCATAAGAATTGGAAATGGTGAGAAAGTCTTGTCTGAAGGAAAAGGAGATAT
Organism: Camelina sativa; assembly: GCF_030686135.1. Taxonomy (NCBI): domain Eukaryota; kingdom Viridiplantae; phylum Streptophyta; class Magnoliopsida; order Brassicales; family Brassicaceae; genus Camelina; species Camelina sativa. Next base: position 17,356,226 of record NC_141886.1, on the reverse strand, counting down.
ACGAGTCTCTACGAACAAGGGAGTACATGTCATCAAAGATGTACTTCTTATACCAGAACTAACAAGAAATTTGCTAAGTGTCTCACAAATGATATCTAATGGATATTAGGTTTTCTTTGAAGATAATAAATGCATGATTCAATATCCAAAGAGGAGAAAGATCATGGATATCAAGATGGAAGATAAGAGTTTTCCCGTACGTTGGAAAAATTCAAGTGAAGATTCTTATGTTGCATTCGAAGAGAAAGAAGGAAAAACAAATCTTTGGCATAAGCGGTTTGGTCATGTCAATTTTGACAAGATGGAGACAATGCAAAAGCTAAAGACTGTAGAAAATCTTCCAAAGTTTGAAGTAATAAAGGGTGTATATGAGTCTTGTGAGATGGGCAAACAATCAAGGAGGAGTTTTCCAAAGAGTTCTAAAAGCAATACAAGCAACGTATTAGAGCTCATACACTCGGACGTGTGTGGTCCAATGCAAACCGAATCAATAAATGGAAGTAAGTACTTTCTAACATTTATTGATGATTATTCGAGGATGTGATGTATCTGCATTTTACTTGTTTTAGATCCTCATTTGCATTCACTTTAGCATCATTTCATCCTGTGTTTGTAGCATTTGCGTCTCATTCTTGCATAAATTCACTCACTTAGTAGTTTTCCATTAGCATTGCATACATTGTTGCATATGGAGTTGTTATCAGGTTTTGGAGAGCTTTTGGGAACACGAAGCTGAGCAGAGTGCAAGGCGAAAGAGAGCTCGATCGAGCTGGGAAGACGAAGTGAAGCAGAGGAAGTCGAAACAAGGCAGAATGACCAACTGAAGCGGAATCTAGCCTAACGCATGCAGAGCAGAAGACAAGGCGGAGCGACTGACACAAGAGGCAGAGCTCGATCGAGCTGATTGAAAGAAAAGACGGTCGAGCTGTCTGAGACAAAGAAGAGCTCGATCGAGCTGAAGTGGAACGCGAAACCAAAGCTGGACAAGAGGAGAAAGCATAGCTCGATCGAGCTGTTGGAAGCAGAGGAGAGCGAGATCGTGCTAAGCATCAACCGACTTAAAAATCGTTGACTTTGACTAGGGTTTTCACAAGTTTAGTATAAATATGTCTCATTTGTTTAGACTTTAGAAGCTCCTTTTTAGCTATTTTTAGAACTTCTCTCAAGAAACAAAACGTGTTAAAGGCTTTGTAATTCGAATTCTCTTTTAATTTTTCAAGTTTTTATAGTTTTACATCTCTCTTTTATGCTTTAGTTTATATAATCTTGTTAATCTCTCTTTAATCTCTTTTCATAATGTTGCTTATTGAATTTTCTGGGTTTGGGTTCTTGAGCTTCATGATTTCTGAGTAGTGTTCTTAAAGTTCTTGAGGTTGGGTGAGATCCATGAGGTTTTCTTAGTCTTTTCTAGGGTTTTGATGTTTAAATCTTTTAGATCCCTTCTGGATTAGTGTTCTTCATGCTAGCTTCTTTCTGATCATCTGAAGCTTGACCCGAGGCATTTCCACCCGAGAGGGCTTGGTGAAATGTCTGATCTAGCTAATACCGGAGATTTACGTGCCTAGCCTAAGAGATTAGTTGTCTAGGGTGTTTATTGACATTGATTGATTGGTTGTTAATGCCTGCCTTGTTATGCTTCGCTAAAGAGATTTAGGTCTCGAGGTAACTTGGCTTGAGAGTCTCTGTCACGAGAGTGGATTGACCTGTTGTTGAATCTTTCGTCTAGGGATAGCTTTGTTTAAAGTTTTACCGAATCTTTGTATTAAGACTAAGTTACTTCATGGATCATTGATACCCAGCCTCACGAGCTCTCTTTTATCATCTGTTTGCATCAGTTTACGTTTTGCTTGTTTCGCTTAGCTCTGCTTAGTTTTGTTAGACACTGCTTAATTTTGCTATTAGTTCTCCTTTTCTTTTGTTGCTTGCTCACTTAGGTTGTTAGAAAATCAAAACTAAGGTTCGCTTGACTTAGCTAGATTTGATTGCATCTTTTGTGGTTAATAGCTCACCCATTTGGTTTGACACCCTTTGTACTACAATGACAATTTAAGTGCTTAGGGAATTGAACTTCAGTAGAGTAGTAAAATCTTACTATCAATTTGGCGCCATTGCCAATTGGGTGTTTGTCTGTTACATTTAAGATTTCAGATCTCTTAAGAGCAAGCTGTTTTTCTTTTATTTTCGTTTACTGACTTGTTGGCTGTCTATCTGTTTGCTTCAGGAACACTCCTTCGACACACAGCTCGAGCAGTGCTGTTGAGTTCTCTCTTGCATGCAAACACGCTCCCAAGGCAGTCATAATCTCCTTTTCTGTGACGACATCAATCGTTTACCCCGCGCGTTGAGACAGCAAAGAAATCAAGTCGGATTAGATCAACAAGATCACGTTGGTATGGATAACCAACAGCACGACCCTCATGCACCTGGTGCACAAAACAATCTGCCACGCCAACCACGACACATTGGCGCTCCTAACACCCACACGCAGCGTCAGGGAATTGTGCCTCCTTCCATCCCAAACAATAATTTTGAAATCAAGAGTAGTCTCATCTTTATGATTCAAGGCAACAAATTTCATGGCTTGCCGATGGAAGACCCTCTTGATCACCTGGACGAGTTTGACAGGCTCTGCAGCCTCACAAAGATCAATGGTGTCAGTGAAGATGCATTTAAGCTGCGCTTGTTCCCATTCTCTCTTGGTGACAAAGCACATCAGTGGGAAAAAGCTTTACCTCAGGGATCCATCACCTCTTGGGATGATTGTAAGAAGGCTTTTCTTGCGAAGTTCTTTTCTAACTCGCGGACTGCTAAGCTCCGCAATGCAATCTCCAGCTTTGCTCAGAAAAATGGTGAAACCTTCTGTGAAGCTTGGGAAAGATTCAAGAGCTCCACTACTAAATGTCCTCACCATGGTTTCAGTCAGGAATCCCTCCTTAGTACTCTCTACCGGGGCGTTCTGCCTAAGTTCAGGATGATGCTTGACACTGCAAGCAATGGCAACTTCCTGAACAAGGATGTTGAAGATGGTTGGGAGCTTGTTGAGAACTTAGCTCAATCAGACGGGAACTACAATGAGGACTATGATAGGACTTTTAGGAGCAACAACGATACTGATGACAACACCAGGAAGGCAATCAAGGCTCTTCATGAGAAATTTGACAGGATTTTGTTGGGTCAACACAAGCAGGTTACTTCTGTCTGTGAAGCTGAGCAGATACAGGTCCCAGATGGGGAGGTTGATCCAACTGAGGAGTTATGCTACATGCAGAACCAAGGTGGCTACAATAGAGGTTTCAACAACTACAGAGCTAACCCAAATCTCTCCTACAGAAGCACAAACGTTGCTAATCCACATGATCAGGTCTACCCTCAGCAACAACAACCTCAACAACAGCAGGCGCAGCAGCCGCACAAGACCTTCGTTCCTTACAACCAGAATCAGAATTTTGCTCTGAAGCAGCAGTACTTTCAACCACAGCAGCAGGGCAACATGAGTGCACCTCCAGGTTTTCCACCTCAGGCACCACCTCCCGATATGATAACTATGCTTCAGCAACTTCTTCAAGGACAAGCAGCTGGTGCTCAGGATGTTGCCAAGAAGTTCTCTGAAGTGCAACATAATTTTCACGATTTGAACACCAAAGTTGAGGCACTGAACTCTAAAGTGAAGTACCTAGAGAGCAACCACGCTACAACTTCTTCTGCAAAGCCTCAAGGCCAACTTCCAGGAAAAGCTATCCAAAACCCGAAAGAGTACCACCAAGCTCAAAGTATTACCCTTCGCAGTGGCAGAAAACTCCCATCTCAAACAGGACCTACTGCAATCACTGTGGACAGTGATGAACAAGATGGGGAAGACTTCTGTGAACCAGAGATTCAAGCTGAGCAGAAGGAAGAGGAAGACAAGATCCAAGTTCAACCAGAGTTACAAGCTAAACCCTCGACTGAAAAAGCAACAGTTCCTGAAGCAAAGAAGCCAGTGTTCATCCCACCTCCTTACAAGCCTAAACTTCCATTCCCAGGAAGGTTCAAGAAAGAGTTGGTGGCAAAGTACAAAGCGCTTTTTGATAAACAAATGAAGGAGATCGAAGTGAAAATGCCTTTACTCGATGCTATTGCTCTCATACCTCAGTCCCACAAGTTTTTGAAAGATCTGGTAAATAAAAGAATCAAGGAGACTCGGGAGATGGTGGTACTAACTCATGAGTGCAGTGCTCTCATACAAAGGAAGGCTGTCATGGAAAAGCTCGGTGATCTAGGATGCTTCACTCTGCCATGCTCCCTTGGTCCATTCGCTTTCAATAATTGTCTATGCGATCTTGGAGCATCTATCAGCTTGATACCACTCTCCTTGGCTAAAAGATTAGGATTCACGAAGTTTGAACAATGCAATATCGCTATGATTTTGGCTGACAGGTCTGTGAGGTATGCTAATGGTATCTTAGAGGATTTACCTGTCAGAGTTGGAGATGTGGAGATTCCTACTGACTTCGTAGTATTGGAGATGGATGAAGGACCAAAGGATCCTCTGCTTTTGAGAAGGCCATTCTTGGCAACAGCTGGAGCAATCATTGATTGCAAGAAAGGTCTGATAGAGCTGAACCTTGGTAAGGACTTCAAGATGAACTTTGACATTAAAGGTGTCATGAAGAAGCCTACCATAGAAGGGCAACTGTTCTACATAGAAAGGATGGATCAGTTGGCAGATGAGCTACTTGAAGAGCTCAATGAACAGGATCATCTTCAGAGTGCTTTGACAAAGAATGGTGAAGATGGGTACCTACACTTGGAAACTGAAGCTTATCAGAAGATTTTGGACTCTCACAAAGAGGAAGAAGGATCTGCAGTCTTTGAGGACTTGAAAGCTCTACAAGCAGTGAATGTCAAGTGTGCAGACCAAGCAGAAAATCAAGGTTTGATGCTTTCACTCGACCTGCAAAGCTCTACAAGCAGTCCTGCGCCTGATGACTGGACTGAACTCAAAGCACCAAAGGTAGAACTCAAACCTCTACCAAAAGGGCTAAGGTACGCTTTCTTAGACCCTAACTCTACTTACCCTGTCATAGTAAATGCTGAGCTTAGCCATGATGAATTGGAAATGTTGTTAACTGAACTGAAAAGGTTTAGAAGGGCTAATCATCCTTACTACTGTTTTCTTGATGGTTATAGTGGATTCTTTCAAATCCCTATACATCCAAATGATCAGGAAAAGACCATTTTTACTTGTCCTTATGGCACATTCGCCTACAGGAGAATGCCTTTTGGTCTTTGTAATGCACCTGCTACTTTTCAGAGGTGCATGACCTCTATTTTCTCGGATTTGATAGAGGAGATGGTGGAGGTGTTCATGGATGACTTTTCTGTGTATGGCTCCTCCTTCTCCTCCTGTTTGTTGAATCTATGCAGGGTACTTACCAGGTGCGAGGAAACAAACTTGGTGCTGAACTGGAAGAAATGCCACTTCATGGTCAGAGAAGGAATAGTCCTTGGGCACAAGATTTCCGAGAAAGGGATAGAGGTTGATAAGGCCAAAGTTGAGGTTATGATGCAGTTGCAACCTCCAACCAATGTGAAAGATATCAGAAGTTTCCTTGGGCATGCAGGGTTTTACAGAAGGTTTATCAAGGATTTCTCCAAGATAGCCAGACCTCTTACCAGGTTGCTCTGCAAGGAGACAGAGTTCATCTTTGATGATGAATGTTTGGAAGCCTTCAAGCTTATCAAGGAAGCTCTGATATCTGCTCCAATAGTCCAAGCACCTAACTGGGACTATCCTTTCGAGATCATGTGCGATGCTTCTGATTACGCAGTTGGAGCTGTTCTAGGACAGCGAATTGATAAGAAGTTGCATGTCATCTACTATGCAAGCAGGACCCTTGACGACGCACAAGGAAGATACGCCACCACTGAGAAGGAGTTGCTGGCAGTAGTGTTTGCATTTGAGAAGTTTATGAGCTACTTGGTTGGTTCAAAAGTGATTGTCTACACGGACCATGCTGCACTGAGGTACATCTACGCAAAGAAGGACACCAAGCCTAGACTTCTGAGATGGATACTTCTTTTGCAAGAGTTTGATATGGAGATCCTCGATAAAAAGGGGATTGAGAATGGAGTCACTGATCACCTCTCAAGAATGCGGATTGAAGACATGGTCCCCATTAATGACTCAATGCCTGAAGAGCAACTAATGGTGTTTGAGACTCTGAATAAGAGTACATACGCCGGGTTAGAGTTGGAGATGGTTGAAGCACTGTCACTGAAGGAAGACAAGTTTCCATGGTATGCAGACCTTGTCAACTACTTGATCTGTGGAGAGGTTCCCAAGAGTTTGGACAGCTACAACAGGAAGAAGTTCTTTAGAGATGTCAACCACTACTTCTGGGATGAGCCTTACTTGTTCAAGAGAGGGTCTGATGGTCTGTTCAGAAGGTGTATAGCAGAAGAGGAAGTACATGGTGTGCTTGAGCACTGTCATGGGTCAACGTATGGAGGACATTTTGCTGCATTCAAGACGGCCCAGAAAGTTTTACAAGCAGGTCTCTGGTGGCCTACTCTATTCAAGGATGCTCACACATTCATCACCAAGTGTGATGCTTGCCAAAGGATGGGTAATATCACAAGAAGGAATAAGATGCCTCATAACCCAATCTTGGAAGTGGAAATATTCGATGTCTGGGAGATTGACTTCATGGGTCCCTTCAACCCTAAATCAAATGGCAACGAATACATCTTAGTGGCAGTTGACTATGTTTCTAAGTGGGTTGAAGCTATTGCAAGTCCCACCAACGATCATAAGGTTGTCTTGAAGCTGTTCAAAAGCATCATCTTCCCAAGGTATGGAGTACCAAGAGCTGTAATCAGTGATGGAGGAAGTCACTTTGTCAACAAGGTCTTTGATGGTATGCTGAAGAAGTATGGGGTGAAACACAAAGTAGCGACTGCTTATCACCCCCAAACCAGTGGGCAAGTAGAAGTCTCCAACAAGCAGATTAAGGGGATCATGTCAAGAATTGTTGGGTTGTCTAGGAAGGATTGGTCTATGAAGCTGGATGAGACTCTCTGGGCTTACAGAACAGCTTAAAAGACACCAATTGGAAGAACACCGTTTCAGTTGGTGTATGGTAAAGCATGTCACCTTCCTGTGGAGGTTGAATACAAGGCGCTTTGGGCTATTAAGATGTTAAATCTGAACATTGACAAAGCACAAGCCAAGAGAGTTGTTGATCTACATGAGCTTGAGGAAATCAGACTTGATGCTTATGAAAGCTCCAAAATCTATAAGGAGAAAACCAAGGCTTTTCATGACAAGAAGATTGTTGTGAAGGAACTAAAGTCTGGAGATCAAGTCTTGCTTTTCAACTCCAGACTTAAGTTGTTTCCTGGCAAGCTCAAGTCAAGATGGTCTGGACCATTTGAGATTAAAGAGGTTTTGCCATACGGATCAGTAACTCTTCTGAACAAGGATGGTAGTGAATTCACAGTAAATGGACAAAGGGTCAAGAAGTACCTTGTAGATCAAACGATTCCGGAGGGGTCCTCTGTGCCTCTCTGTGATCCTCCAAAAGCCTAAAAGAAACAGGAAGTCAAGCTTAGAGACTTAAAACAAGCTCACTTGGGAGGAAGTCCCATGTTTATCCCTGTATATATTTCTTTTTATTGCTATTTAGGTTGTTTTTGTTAGTTTTATGATTTTCTCAGGTTTTTAAAAGAAAAATCAAGTTCGTACACTATGTAGCTTGGCCCAACGCAGCGTGGTGATCGAGCTGGAGACGGAGTCAACACAAGTTAACAGAGCAGCATTGGATTCCTTCCCATTTTCGCACAGCTCCTAAAAGTGGGTAGAACACGTTTTAAATCTTGTCCACCAAACTCAAGTTCGGTCCCACCACATGTCTCCTCCAACTCCACCATGTCTCCCACAAGACAACACAAAGCTGTCTCCTCTCACCCATCAAGTCGAGTTCTATCATCTCTCCACTATAAACAAAAGACTAAGTCACACTCTTCTTCACTCAACTTTGCATATCTCGTCTCTCTCTCTAAATCGTTTAAGCTTAGCCATACATTTCATCAACCTTAGCTTTTGCGATTCTTGCTCTCTCTCAAGTTCTCTAAGCTTCATCTCTGTTTCTCACCATGTTTAACAAGCTTAGATGGAAACCCAGTACCAAGCCACTTGATGTTGAGCTAGCTAGAAGCATCACTGACAAGAGGCGGAGATACATTGAGGCAGAAGAGGAAGAAGAGGAGGAACCACCAGTGGTTGAGGCAGAAGAAGAAGCAGAGGGTTCGCGTCTGACATGAAAGGAAGCTGTAGCCAAAGTAATAAGGCTTGCCAAAGCTAGAGGGTCACGCGCTTCAGCCGAACCTCAAGTAGACGACGTACAAAACGTGGAGCCAGTGCAACCTTCTAGGAGATCACTGGATATAACAGCTCGACGAACAATCCATCCACGGCGGTCACTGTCTCACGATAGAAACCCACAAACTCAGGATCGAGTTGTTAGCTATGGGGAGTCGTCACGTAGGAGAGCTGAAATAGCTCAAGGAAAAAGACCAATGGGGCGAGTAAGGCAGATTCAGGAGGATTTAACAGATTCAGAGGAATACACACCGCCAGCCACACCGTCAGGGGAGCAGCTCACTCCACAAGACTACTATAACCTCTTCATGGAATGCGATTTCGCTGCAACAAGATACCCGCATCGCTCTACCATGCGCAAGCTTGGAATTAAAGAGGACGTTGAGCTCCTATTCAAAAACTGTGGTCTTGGAAATTTTATGAGGTGTAACCGTGAAGCATACAAAGATGAAACCTGCCAGTTCCTCGCTTCTCTCAACGTGTACTACTATGAAGAAAGCGATGAAGACAAGTCTGGGCTAGGCTATTTTACATTCACGATCCACGGAAAGCGCTACTCTTGCAGCATCACCAACATAGAGAAGTTGTTTGGTTTCCCTAGCGGGACAGAAACCTGCCCCGACTTTGACGACAAAGAGTTGAAGGCACTTTGGAAAACTATCAGCAATGGTGGTTACACATCCTTGAGAACCAAGAGCAACAAAATTAGGAGTCCGGCCATCAGATACTTTCACAAATGTGTTGCAAGCACTTTCTTTGCGCGCCAAGCTACCGGGACAGTCAACGAGAGTGAGCTTCAGATGATTGATCTTGCTCTTCAGAGCCTCCTCCCAACCACAACAGATGGCACTGTGCTTCGGGGAGACGGGTCAGACACACCTCTTTCCGTATATTTGTTAAGGCAGTTCCTAGCCTACCGTGATTGGGTAGTCAAAAACCGTGGGAAGAAGAATAACATGTTGACTGTTGGCGGGATAATCACTCCTATCCTATCCAATCGTGGTGTCCCCTTGGGCTCAGATCTTCATGAACCTCGCTAGTTGGATATATAGAAAGCACTGTTTCTTGACCATGGAGTGCATGAAGACAAGCTTATGTTTCGTTTCCATCACCAACGCATTGGTGACGCTAGGGTCTTACTTCCTAACCCAACTCTTACTACGCTGGAGGACATTCACAACATCTGGTTCCTCCCAAACCCTGAGGATCTCCACTACCCTGAAGGCACTCAACCTGACACGGTAGAAGCTATTAACTCGCCTGACCCGCAGCCTATGGACATATCTGAAGAAGAGTCACCTCAGCAGTTCTGGTTCACACAGCCTCCTTCTCCTAAGCAGAGCAGGCACATGAAAGGCACCAACAGGAATATCAGCCTTCTGCAGCGATGGAACTAACTTCAGGATAAATCTTACAAAGCACTGCGAGGAACGGTGAAGGAGTTAACAAATTCTGTGAAAGGATTGACGCTTCGGGTCACTAAACTTGAAGAGGGAAGAACTCCTCCACCTCCACCCTCATCGAGCAATGTGCTCCAGAGAAGCAACTCTGCAAGCCTACTCAGGCGAGGCTCCAACCCAGCTGAACCCGCTAGAGCTAGTTCTTTTGAGCCAGCCAGAGCTAGTTCCTTCGAACCTGCCAGAACCAGTTCCTTTGAGCAAAACCAGAGAAAGCGCAGAGCAGCTAAACCACCATCAAGCTCGAAGAGAGGCTTCCCTGTCCCACTGGATCTCGAAGATGAACACGCCAGCTCGACCCAACACGATCCATCATCCTACCCTCCCACCGCTGGTTACACCCTGGAGAGCATGGAGGCCTACCTTGACTCCCAATTCTCCTAAACGACCAAGTAACACTCCTCACTCATCTGTTTATACCATTGCATTTCATTTAGTTTGTTTTCTTTGTCTTTTGAACTCTCCTTCAAATTTTTGTTACACAAGGGACTGTGTAATTTAAGTTTGGGGGAGGGTTTGAGATGTATATAACTTGTTTTCTTTGTCTCTTATTTTCAAATTTTGCATCATTGAGTCTGCATACACATAAGGCATAGAAAACCCAAAAAAATTTGAAATTTTTTTAAATTTTCTAAAAAAAAAAGAGTGTTCATTCTCGTGAACACATGAAAGGCACTGTTGGCGGGACTCAATGGGGTAGTTGTATTTTAGATTAAGTCTTGCTTTCTTTTTAGTAGTTTGTACATATGCAGTAGTTTGTGCATATATGTTAGGGGTCTGTGATGAGTTTGCCTCGTAGACATGCTGATTTACTAGATAAATTCAATGCCCAAGTTATTAGTTGTCTAATGCATGATCTAGCGAACCTGAAGTAAAACCGCACCATGTTTAGAATTCACAACTCTGCATTTTTGTCTAGATGGAAACATGTTGCGATCTGATGCCTTTCCTATTTACTTGAACTTAATCTTGACTCATAATTATCATGTTTTACGCACTGAATCTGAACTCATGGATACCAATATACATACTTGGATTTTCTTTCACCTTTATACCACTCTTGGCTAATCCAAGTAGCTGATTCCCATTATTGGAACAGTTTCCCCCACCATTAGCCTACCCTTCTTTTAAGCCAAAATTATCTCTATGTGTGAGGCCTTATTTTTCGGATTGAGCTTGGTAGAAAGTGTTAGGTCTGAGCCGACAGGAATGGAACCTTGTGTAGTTCTAGTTCGCGTTATCCGGACTAGATAGGACTAGGTGGGAACTTGTTACAGGGGTTTGGGATTCAATGTGTGCAGAAAGGAAAAGAAAAGAATGAAAAGAAAGGATAAAGTCTCTAGGAGGGGTAATCTGTCTCTAAATATGAAAGTCTAGTAAAGGATTTGGGGAATGCAAAGTATAGAAAAAAAAAAAGAAAGATGGTTCTAAGAAAAGAAAAGAAAGTTGTCAAAGAACGTATAGCAAAAGCTTTTGAAGTCTTAAGAAATAAGAAGGAAAAGAGGACCATAGTGTTTTAGAAAAGAAACCCCAAATCCGTTAGGCAAAATCAAAAAGAAACCTCTCCTGAGACTTGGTACAAAAGGGTGAATGGGTATGATCAAAAGAGCTAAAAGCTGAAGGGTAGAGTTAGGACAATCTGGGTTTAGAGAATTAGGAGTCAAACGCTTGGGTACTCTTGGGTAGACAAGGTTTTATTCCTGTATGCATTTGTTGGTCCTTACCTTTAGCCTTCTCCCAAAAGCTCAATCCATTTTCTTGAGAGAACCCTGATCAAAAACGATGAACCTACTCTAAAGGAGATCACCTTTATCTCCATCCTTTTCTTACCAAACCAAATGAGTTCATAGGCAGTGTTTAAGCTTGATTCATGGTTCCAATTCAATGAATGTTAAAGGGATAGGTTGATTTGAATGCATGTCAAAGTTGAAACAGAGGCTAAGGCGTGTAAGGAAGAGCATGGCTAAAGTTTTTAAGTAGGACTCTCTCTCTCTTTGCGTTTTACAATTACTAACTTGGACATTGATTTTACCTATTTTATCATCATGTTTTGGTTCTGAGCCCCCTCCTTCAAACCTCTTCTTCAAGCTTAATCTTGATTATTTGCTTGAGGGCAAGCAAGAAATAAGTTTGGGGGAGTTGATGTATCTGCATTTTACTTGTTTTAGATCCTCATTTGCATTCACTTTAGCATCATTTCATCCTGTTTTTGTAGCATTTGCATCTCATTCTTGCATAAATTCACTCACTTAGTAGTTTTCCATTAGCATTGCATACATTGTTGCATATGGAGTTGTTATCAGGTTTTGGAGAGCTTTTGGGAACACGAAGCTGAGCAGAGTGCAAGGCGAAAGAGAGCTCGATCGAGCTGGGAAGACGAAGTGAAGCAGAGGAAGTCGAACCAAGGCAGAATGACCAACTGAAGCGGAATCTAGCCTAACGCATGCAGAGCAGAAGACAAGGCGGAGCGACTGACACAAGAGGCAGAGCTCGATCGAGCTGATTGAAAGAAAAGACGGTCGAGCTGTCTGAGACAAAGAAGAGCTCGATCGAGCTGAAGTGGAACGCGAAACCAAAGCTGGAAAAGAGGAGAAAGCATAGCTCGATCGAGCTGTTCGAAGCAGAGGAGAGCGAGATCGTGCTAAGCATCAACCGACTTAAAAATCGTTGACTTTGACTAGGGTTTTCACAAGTTTAGTATAAATATGTCTCATTTGTTTAGACTTAAGAAGCTCCTTTTTAGCTATTTTTAGAACTTCTCTCAAGAAACAAAACGTGTTTAAGGCTTTGTAATTTGAATTCTCTTTTAATCTTTCAAGTTTTTATAGTTTTACATCTCTCTTTTATGCTTTAGTTTATATAATCTTGTTAATCTCTCTTTAATCTCTTTTCATAATGTTGCTTATTGAATTTTCTGGGTTTGGGTTCTTGAGCTTCATGATTTCTGAGTAGTGTTCTTAAAGTTCTTGAGGTTGGGTGAGATCCATGAGGTTTTCTTAGTCTTTTCTAGGGTTTTGTTGTTTAAATCTTTTAGATCCCTTCTGGATTAGTGTTCTTCATGCTAGCTTCTTTCTGATCATCTGAAGCTTGACCCGAGGCATTTCCACCCGAGAGGGCTTGGTGAAATGTCTGATCTAGCTAATACCGGAGATTTACGTGCCTAGCCTAAGAGATTAGTTGTCTAGGGTGTTTATTGACATTGATTGATTGGTTGTTAATGCCTGCCTTGTTATGCTTCGCTAAAGAGATTTAGGTCTCGAGGTAACTTGGCTTGAGAGTCTCTGTCACAAGAGTGGATTGACCTGTTGTTGAATCTTTCGTCTAGGGATAGCTTTGTTTAAAGTTTTATCGAATCTTTGTATTAAGACTAAGTTACTTCATGGATCATTGATACCCAGCCTCACGAGCTCTCTTTTATCATCTGCTTGCATCAGTTTACGTTTTGCTTGTTTCGCTTAGCTCTGCTTAGTTTTGTTAGACACTACTTAGTTTTGCTATTAGTTCTCATTTTCTTTTGTTGCTTGCTCACTTAGGTTGTTAGAAAATCAAAACTAAGGTTCGCTTGACTTAGCTAGATTTGATTGCATCTTTTGTGGTTAATAGCTCACCCAATTGGTTTGACACCCTTTGTACTACAATGACAATTTAAGTGCTTAGGGAATTGAACTTCAGTAAAGTAGTAAAATCCTACTATCAGGATGACATGGGTGTATTTTCTGAATAGCAAAAGTGAAGTGTTCTCAAAATTCAAGATATTCAAGCCTTATGTGGAGAATCAATCGGAGACTCGGATTAAGAGGCTTAGAACGGATGGAGGTGGTGAGATTCTTTCAAAAGAATTCATCAAGCTATGTCAAGAGAGTGGCATACATCATGAAGTAACAACACCCTACACTCCACAACAGAACGGTGTTGCAGAGAGACGGAACCGTACGCTTGTGGAAATGGCTAGATCGATGCTCACGGAGAGGAGTTTATCAAATAGGTTTTGGGCTGAAGCTATTGCAACATCAACTTATTTGCTAAATAGATTACCATCGAAGCCATTGGACAAAGGTGTGACTCCATTACAAGTATGAAGTGGGAAGAAACCAAGTGTTAATCACTTGAAGATATTTGGGTGTGTATGTTATGTTCCAAGTGAGAAGAGAAGAAAACTTGACGCTAAAGCCAGGCAAGGAATATTTGTTGGTTATAGCAATGAATCAAAAGGATACAGAGTGTTCTTATTGAGTGAAGAGAAGATCGAAGTGTCAAGAGACGTGACATTTGATGAAGAGAAGACATGGAATTGGGAGAAGAAGGAAGTAGAGAAATCAATTATGTCACAATTCAAAATCCAGTCTTCAAGGGAACAAGGAGATCAAGGAGCAAACAATGATATAAACACTCAAGTAGAACAAGTAAGTGATGCATTCAACCGGCTACAAATCTCAAAAAGAGGATTTTAAAACACGGTTGAAGAAGGAGAAAACTCCGTTGGTCCAAGAGGATTCAAATCGATCAACGATTTGATGGAACAAACAGATAAAGTTGAAGAGATGGCTCATATACACGAAATGTGTCTTATGATGGCTGAAGAACCTCAGGCTTTGGAGGAAGCAATGAATGATGAGAGGTGGATAGAAGCCATGAGAGAAGAATTGAGGATGATTAAAAAGAACAAGACGTGGCAAGTTGTGGAGAGACCAAGAGATAAAAATGTGATTAGTGTCAAATGGATCTTTCGTTTGAAGACTAATGCAAGTGGAGAAGCAATCAAACACAAGGCAAGATTGGTGGCTAGAGGATTCACACAAGAATATGGTGTAGATTATCTTGAAACTTTTGCACCGGTTTCAAGATACGATACGATAAGAACGGTAATGGCGATTGCAGCTCAACACAAATGGAAACTCTTCCAAATGGATGTGAAGTCAGTGTTTCTAAATGGAAACTTGGAAGAAGAGATTTATGTAGAACAACCACCGGGATTTGTAGAAGCAGGAGAAGAAGGAAAAGTTCTTAAATTTTACAAAGCACTCTATGGCTTAAAGCAAGCACCTAGAGCATGGTATGGACGCATTGATGGTTACTTTCTCAAAAATGGTTTTGAGAGAAGTATCAATGATGCAGCACTCTATGTAAAGAAGACATTGGAGGATATATTGGTGGTCAGTTTATATGTTGATGACATCATAGTTACGGGTAGCAACATGAAGAAGATTGAACAATTTAAAGAGGAGATGAAGAGTGAGTTTGAGATGACGAACTTAGGCGAACTAAATTACTTCCTTGGTATGGAAGTAATACAAAACGAAGAAGGTATATTTCTCTCACAAGAGAAGTATGCAAAGAAGCTTTTGAAGAAATTTGGGATGCAAGATTGCAAAAGCTTGTCAACGCCATTGGCTCCTCACGGCAAGACAGAAGAGGTCTTGAATGAAAAGTTTGAAAATGTTACGAAGTATAGAAGCATGATTGGGGGCATATTGTATCTTTGTGCTTCTAGACCAGACATCATGTATGCGAGTTCTTATTTGTCTCGCTACATGACATCTCCATTAAAGCAACATCTTCAAGAAGCCAAACGGGTCCTTAGATACGTCAAGGGTACTTTGACATATGGGATTCAATTCAAGCAAGTAGAAGAACCAGAGTTGGTTGGATTTTCTGATAGTGATTGGGGCGGATCAGTTGAGGACAAGAAGAGTACAAGTGGCTATGTCTTTACGATCGGATCAGGTGCATTTTGTTGGAATTCTAGCAAGCAGAAGACGGTGGCTTAATCAACGGCCGAAGCGGAATACATTGCTGTTTGCTCAGCAACGAACCAATCAATATGGTTACAAAGGTTGGTGAATGAGATTGGCTTCAAGACAGAGAAGGGTGTAAGGATCTTCTGTGATAACAAATCAGCGATTGCAATCGGAAAGAATCCTGTTCAACATCGTCGGACCAAGCATATCGACATCAAATATCATTTTGTACGAGAGGCTGAACAGAATGGGTTGATCAAGCTTGAGTACTGTCCAGGAGAGTTACAAATAGCAGACATATTGAGGAAACCTTTAAACAAGTTAAGGTTCGAGGTTCTACGAAAAGAGCTAGGCGTAACGATGAAGCCATGATCAAGGAGGAGTGTTGAATGTGATCAAGTCTTCATTATATTATTTTAGAAGAGTCTTATATTATATAGTTAACTAATTGATTTGTGTTATGTATAAACTATTCGTATCACACAGCAAAGAGACACGAATAGAATCGTTAACTACAAAACAGTTACACATGTATGTGTGTGTCTCCATATTGGGTTGTCTTCTAGAGATGTGTCCCTTAGTTAAAGTGTGTCATGTAAACCTATAAATACAGTTTATATATCTAATAAAAGAGTGTGGTTTTCGTTTACAAGAATCGAGTAAACAAATACATTGAATGTAAAACAAAAACAGAGAAAGAGACAAAAAAACAGAGTAAAATCTGTGTTGTCAGATCCTTAACAACTTTGAGAGTTCAAAGTCTTACAGTTAATACCTTTACTGTAATTTATTAGCAGTAGCTATAATACTTTAAAAATGACCATGATTTGCATTATTATCTCTTTACTTTACGATCTCATAAAGCTTTGGAGTCGAGCTTTGTGGTAATGGGGATGGGATGCACGTGGTGAGACGTAATGGGTGAAGACAGAAAATCACAAGAAAGCGAAAGTGCTAACTATTGAAACACAAAATGACAAATCAATAATAGTCGCGTGCTCTCTCTTCACGGGTCACCACCTCTATTGTTCTCACTTCCAATCAAAAACCTGATCAGTTTCTATTTTCTTTGTGATATTTTTTTTATAGGAAGTTATATGTATCTGTTACAATCTTTTCATGACCTCAACATGATTACACTCCATTCAGGCTGACTTTTAACTTTCACTAAAAGAACTAAATCATTATACATACAACTAGATTTTTTACAATCTTTATTTGTTGTGCATAGTAAAAAAAATAATACAGATTTTTTTTCTACTTTTCTAAACCGGATTCTTATTCTACATTTACGAGTAACGAAGAAGATAGGTCGAAAATAGCTTGACGGTAAATCGAACTAATATTTACCATCAGTAAAAATGAACATAATCTTCTTAGTCCTTAGTCCTTGCTAATACCTCATTCTTCTTGTTTTTTTTTTTAATGTAATGTTAAGTTTTGACATTTTATTCCTTTAGAGTTTGTAAACTCTATATGGTAATGGGCAAGTGAGTAAGTGGTTTATTCGCATGACTTAGCAATGTTGACACCTAAGTTTTTATATATGTTTGAACTTTCATAAGAGAAAGCTCCATATAGTCATCATAAATATGTAGAATGTAATATTGTACTGGTCTTTCTAATAAAATAGTGGTTGCATATACATTTACTCTTAAATAAGGAAGTCCAGTGAGGCAAAATATTCCATCTGAATTCCACAATTGTTTAAAAACCAAACAAAAAACAAAAAGTACATTCCAATAGAATTGCTAGCCTATATTAAAAAAAGTATATCATTCCAAAAGAAAACAATAGTCATAAAATATTTCTCCTCTCTCTCTCTCTCTCTCTCTCTCTCCCCTACCCTCTTGAAACATTACAGATACTTGTATTGTGAATTCAAGAAGAGCCTATCTAAATTCATAAAGGGTTTAGTTGATTTTATCTTCTTTCTTTAACACCATTAACAGTGATAATGTCTTCATTGTCTAAAGGTTCCTGGCCTCTGGTACTGTTTTTAGTATTGTGGTGCATGGTAGTTAGAGAATCAAACGGAGCTTCCAACAATGTAAAAGTTGGAAGCATTTCAAAAGTGGAAGATGCTGAGAATTTCCATATCTATTATGGACAAACCTTTAAAGTCATCAAGAACGCCATTGATGGCAAGAGCTATCTCCTTATTCAGGTCCTTGCTTCTTATCATTAACTTGTCTTTTTCTTATCTTTTGCTTCCATTTGTATGGTATGGTCCGTGTCTGAAAATCTGAGGATAATATGTAGAACTCTTCTAGAATGGCCGTTCGGACAAAGTATTGTACTTCTAGGATTAAGTCATATGTGATTCCACTAATCAACTACTCAGTTGACACTCAATCTTCTCAAGGTATGCTCTGTTTTTTCCCCTGTTTTTGTTTTAGAGACTTTGTTTTTGAGATCTCTCTGTGTTTGCTTATTCAGGAGGCATTCCGGTTTCTTTCTTTGAGGTAAACACTCCTTTCTAGCTAATTTCAAGATTTGGATTTGTGTTAAATCAGATATCGATTTTGGTTGGCACTAGTGTAAACAATTCTTTAGGATCACGCATTAGAATGGGTGAAAATTTGGTTTCTGAGCAGAACAACAAAGTTTGTTTTTATATCCACAGCTACTTGGATTACTTGGGAGCTTGAAGGGAATAACATCGGAAGCGGTAGCTTCACCGTGTGTTCTGAAACTCTACGAGGCAGGGGAAGTAGTTAAGCTTGACAAAGGTGAACAACAAGGGCAGGTGTTATCTCAGTTCGCAGCCCATTTCATCAGCGACACTGACCAACCTCAGACTTGCAATTTTGCAAATTTTTTCCCACTCAGTGAAGGCACACCTCTTCAGGTATCAAATTATAATCTTTGTATAGATTTGAACCTAACAAATAGAGATCAAGTTTTTCACATATTGATCTGAGTTATGCTGGTTTTGTAATCTTGAATAAGCGAGCGGAGTGGATCAAATTCCTTGGAGCTTTTACCAATCTTGAAACTAAAGCCAATCAAGTCTATGATGCGGTGAGTGACACAATTCGTGCTTCTCTTTGAAAAAACTGTCTACATGGCCTATTCTTGCTGTTTATAAAGTATGTTATGGAACCTTGTAGGTTAAATCAAGCTATACTTGCTTGTCTCAAATGGCTGCCAACAAGACAAAATCCTTCAAGCCAATTGTAGCCTGGATGGGATATGATCAAAATGTAAGAAAACTTGATTGTTCTAATTGATAGTTTTGGACATCAGTGTTTATATCTGGTTACGAACTCATTGTGTGTAATTTTTCCTTCAAGGGATGCATTTGGAGTTTCACTAAGGAATCACACAAGCTAAAGGTACTCAGTAATGTAACATTTGGAACTTCTAATTACTCCTTTCAATATCTGGAAACATCTTTGCAACTGAACATGCTGCTTACAAACAAAACAGTTTATAGAAGATGCGGGTGGAGAAAATATCGACAAATCTATAAACAAGGTCTCTTACAATATCACTGATCCTGATGATTTGGAAGCACTCCATGCCATTTTATGCGTAAGCGGGTCACTCTTGTTTTTGCTTTTATCTTTCTGATGACCAAAAAACTTATTTGCTTCTACAAATTTGATTCTATTAGACTGTGGATGCGGTGATCGATGAAACGCTATCGTCAGACCCTCAGAATTACACACAGACAACGTTCTTGGGGAACATCAACGTGGATGATAACTCTTGTTTTGCGTTTCTTGCGAATCAGAGCATCTGGAGATATGACAAAAGGGTCAGAAACGGAACAACTCTTGGTAAGAAAGTCTTACGACATTGTTTTTTTTTTTTTTTTTTTTTTTTTTTTTTTTTTTTTTCTATATATCGATTAAGCTAACAACCTTGTTTTGGAATTTGAAACTGAGAAGACTGGTACGACGGAGCAATCTCACAACCAAACCTAGTACTGGCTGATATTGTGGAAGCCTTGTTTCCAACGGGAAACTATACAACTTCATACTTCAGAAACGTCGCTAAGGTAACAAAACCTAGCTAATCTAATAACTCTATACTTCGAAAAATTTTAAATCTCTTCATCACTAGGTAACAAAATCATTTCCTTGTGATTTAGTTTATATGTATTTATTCCCTAGTTTGGTGGACTAACTACAAACCAACCCAGATTGGTCAATAACACAACCCACATATTCATATAATTAGTTTTAATTCAAGAAAATATCATTTACATTGGTTTCTAAGTTGCATATTGTTTTTTTAACTTCATAATTAAACATGGCAGGGTGAAGGAGTCATAAACATTAGTTCGGATATGTGTGATAGAGACACATCATTGCCGTTAGTTCCTACAGTTCCAGCTTGTGGATGATGTTCCTATTTTTTAACAGCTCTCCAAGCATTCCACAAGAAACGTCGAACGTATTATTTGGCAATGATAGTTGTTAGAGATTTTGATTTTGTCCAAGATTATTAGGGGATTATGCATTGGACTAAATGGCAGGTTGGTCTAGTTATGTTGGGAAGACCAACAATAATAACCAACTATATATATTTGCTTAGCTCATTCGTTATGGTTCTTTGGTTTGTTCGGATTGCAAAACTTCTACTGAATTGACTTATATTCGGTTTCATTATGGAAAACTTTGGCGCATATATACTTATATTTTTTGTAGAATCTTTTGAGAATTAAATATGTTTTGGAAACTATTAGCATTCAATGACAATAATTATTTATATTCATATCCAAACAACTTTAGTTAAGTTTCTCTACTATCCTTATAACAAAACACTAGAACTGGATCCGTGTCACACGAGTTAACATTTATTTTATTTATTTTGTAATTTTTATTTAAAGTGTTATATATATGATTGTTTTATTTGTTTTTTTTTCTTTTGCTCAAACACTATGTCATGAAATCATAGGTTGAATATAACTTATGAAAATAACATCTATTTTGTAAGATCTATTCTAGTAGATCTAGATTTTGACCCGCGGTACACTGCAGTTTAAGTTATTTGATAAAAATATTAATTTCTGTTTGTTAATTTTATTTGATTTGTTTAGTTTTTAAAATTATATATTGTATTTTAATTGTTAATTATATATATATATATATATATATATATATATTTTTGGTAGAACAAAGGGAGAAAACTCCCATTATGAAAGAACAAGAAAATTTAAATACAAACCCAACGCCATATTGCAACTCCACGAGCATCCTCCAAAGCAAGTTCAGCCACACAGTCCGAACGTAGGCCAAACCGTACCTCCTGATGAACCTGACTCCACATGTAAATTTGTATAAATCCATTCTAACAGAGATAACAAGAAGAACCTTTGTTGCTTCCTGAGTGGCACTAACCGCCTCCAAACACCCGACATCGCCGGACAGTCACGCAGGATGTGAATGATATTTTCAGTTCCACCTCGGCAAACCACACATAAATCGGAATCACACAAATGACGACGGAAACACTCCGAATTTGACATAAGTGCTTGATTCCCAACCAACCACAAAAAAACTCTCACTCGTTCAGTAACCACTGAGCTCCAAATACGATTCCAAAACCTGTCCATATGTGGTCTCACTACACTACTCCGGGTTAACATTGCATATGCAGAAGCAACCGTAAAGAGCCCATTCTCAGATTCTGCCCATGATATCCGATCCTTAGCACCAGTAACCCTATCCAACACCACCGATCCCAGCCTCAAACACACCTCATTAGGAACCCAGGGTAAGATACTACTAGACAACCAACCCCGTCCTTCCTCCCATAACTCCTTAACACATTCATTCATACGACTCACTGGTAAATCCACCTCCATTAGTTCCAAAATAGGTTTATTCAGCAGCCATTTATCGTTCCAGAAAAGTTTTGCATTGCCGTAGGTCAAAATGTGAGCTTGGATAAATCTAAGATCATCTTCTCCCACAATGTTTCAAGGGATATGTAAAAACTCATTTATGATGAGAGTGGTATTGGTTCAACAACAAATCTTGGGAAAAACTTAGGCATGCCTATTTTACAGAAACGACTTAATAAGGCGACGTTTGGAGAGGTGCTGGAGCGTGTCTCGTCGAAGCTTGATGGTTGGAAGGAACGGTGCTCGAGCTTTCCTGGTCGACTGACTCTCACCAAGGCAGTACTGACAGCCATACAGATCCATACAATGAGTGTTATATCTCTACCAAAAGCTGTTTTGGATGATTTGGAGAAGGTGTCACGATCTTTCCTGTGGGGGAGTACCTTGGAGAAACGAAAACAACATCTAGTGTCATGGGATAGAGTCTGTGCTCCTAAGAAGGATGGTGGACTTGGTATCAAACGACTGAAGGAGATGAATAAGGCGTTATTGGCAAAGGTGGGCTACCGGTTATTACATGATTGTTAATTATATGACTTAACCTACACTATACCGCATATTAAGTATTTTGTTACAATATTAATTAATCGATTTAATTAGATACGTCTATTAATCTAATATTCATACTGTTATCCATGTAGCACCGAATTAATGACATTTTAAGTTTCTATTAATATCTACTCAAACATGTCTAGCCATATAACCCGTCGTGTGATATTTTAATTCGTTATACACCGCAGAAAAAACTTCATAAAAATCTAAATATATTTTTAAAATTTAAAATGTTTTAATAAATTTTCTTTTTTATAGAAATTGAACTACTTATAATATTTGAACTTCTTATAAAGTTTAAATATTATAAATATATGAAACAGCTATCAAAATTAAAAGTTTTAATAATTGAAATATTAATAATCTTTAAAGTTTTTAAAAAGTTCACAAAATAATGAGATGATATTTTACCCGTGAGCACCGAATTAATGACATTTTAACTTTCTATTAATATCAACTCAAACATGTCCTGCCATATAACCCGTCATTTGATATTTTAATTCGTATATATTATTAAAATTTAAAATGTTTGAATAAATTTTATTATTTTAGAAATTGAAATATTTATAATATTTGAACTTCCTATAGTTTAAATATTATTCATATCTTAAACATTTTATAAAAAGATAAATGTTTAATAATTGAAATATTAATAATCTTTAAAATTTTTAAAAAGTTATACATTTGAATTATTAAAGTTATTAGAAGTTGAAATTCTTTAAAATAAAGAACCATAATAAAATGCATAATTTTTTTAATTTCAATGCCTGATAAATTAAGGTTTCTGCTCATTCGTATTCATAATCATTTTGGTCTCTTTTTTATTAAAATGACTTTGAATCTTTGCCTAGTTTTCTTAGGTGATGTAGGCCATTTTGTATATTTTTTATTCATCAGTTGAAAAATATATGTCTGTTTTAAAAAATTTAAATTACATCATATGCAGAAAAACTCATAAATTTTATTAAGTAAATATATTAGATAAAAAATTAAAATAATTGAAATATAAAATAAAATAAATGTGAAAGAAGAATCACATATTTTTGTTTTAATTAGGTTGAAAGATTTCCTTATCTTTTAAATGTCATCTATAATTGATTTATATGTTACTATAATTAACTAAATCCATATTATCCTTACTTACCAAAAATCAGACTAACTCGTATATTATGATAAACCTATATTACAAGTTTATAACCAAAAAATCATAAATATATATCTTATATAGTCTACAAAAAAATGTCATGTATTTCCGTTTTATTATATAAGGGATAATTAAAATATTTTAAATATCCATATATATATAAATGTTCTACAATTAATATAGATATTTAAAAGATTTATTCCATATTTAATTTTTTTTTTCTATCATCTTTGTTTGAATTTGATTTTAATTGTTGCGAATCATCATATAATACATAAATTTAATAAAACTGTATTTGTCTGAATATATTGTGACTTAAATTTTTTAAAATGGACATTTATTACCGATTAATATAAAAATGTGTGTTCAACATACATATTACTATACTGTATATAATAAATAAATTTTAAATGTTTAAGAAGTTTAAAATATATAATTGATATCTCTAAACTTAATAAAATATTTAAAATTATGAATATTTAAAATATTAATTCTTTTAAATAACATAGACGAGTTGTATTGCATGACAAATTATGTTGCATGACGAGTTATATATATATATATATATTGAATCAATAATAATAATCATAATAAAATATCATTAATCTGATATACTTCAATACGGGTTAAATTTTCATTTTAATATTTTAACAACACCAGTGTATGACAAACTTAAATAAGATTGTGTTAAACAAATATAATTCTACGGTATCTCGCGAGTTTAATTTGAGTTTTTAATTGATCTGTTTAATTTATCTGTATATAGTAAATTTTAAACTTTTAAGAAATTCAAAATATTATAATTGAAAATAAAACAAACGGGTTATATTAGAGGAAGAGTTATATATGACATGATAAGGTTGAATTGATTTAATACTAAAAAATAAAATATCATTAATGGATTAAATACTCATATTACTATTTTAATAATACCAATATAAAATATATCAAACCAAATTAATATAACTAAGATTGTATTAAAGAAACATTGTTGTGCAATATACCGCTATTTATATACTCAATCACTAGAATTAACAAAATAGTTCATTAACAAAACTAATATTAAAAAATACATTAACAAAAAATTAAAATAAAAAAACTTGTCGGCGGCATTCTGTAGATCATGATCTAGTCTTCATTGAAAACAAAGATAACCGACCTAATTCTTCGGATTTATGTAGATATGCAGAGGATTAAATCATATCGCCTAAATATGTAAACTTTATATCCTGTAATTATGTCTTACACTTGATCAGCAAGTCATAGCCCTGTATATATGTTGTACAATGCTATTCTTAATGATCATCAATCACAATTATCTTATATGGTATCAAAACTTATCGCTCCTAACCTAACCTAAAAATTTTCCTCTAGCCGCTTCTTCTTTCTCACGTCTCCTTCTCCTTCATCCTTTACTCTCTTTTTCTACAAAAACCATGTCTTCCTCAAAACACAATCGCCCAAAACCCAGAGGTCGCTGCGTCCACTGAAGTTGTTCCTCTCAACACCTCCTCTCTCTGTTCAACATTAACATGGCCAACGTGACAAAACTCACTGCCTCCAACTACCTTATGTGGAGCCGTCAAGTCCACGCTCTTCTCGATGGATATGATCTGGTTCCATTTCTCGACTCTGCCATCACCAAACCGGATCCCACAATCACCAAGAATGGGATTACCTCTGCTAACTCAGCCTTAACCGTGTGGAAACGCCAGGACAAGCTGATCTACAACGCTCTTCTTGGTGCCATCTCCATCTCTGTCCAACCGATTCTCTCTCGAGCTTTCACGGCTGCTGAAATCTGGGATACCTTGGTAACCACCTATGCCAACCCAAGCAAGAGTCACGTTCGTCAACTCGAGCACCAACTTGATGGCTGGAAGAAAGAATCTCGTACTATTGCTGATTATTTCCAAGGACTTACCATCAAGTTTTATCAACTTTCTCTTCTGGGAAAACCTGAAACCTATGAAGATCAGATTGATTACATCCTCGGTGGTCTTCTGGAGGACTACAAACCCATCATAGATAAGACTGAAGCTCACGATACTCCCCCCCTCATTCCTGGAACTCCATGAGAAGCTCCTCAATTATGAAGCATAGTTCTTGCCTCTGCTCCCACTGCTCCCTCTTTTTCGATCTCTGTGAACTATACCAACAACCGTCCTCGCTCCTTCAAGAAAAATCACCAGCGTCCAAACAACTCTCCATCAACCTGGTCCAACCGGCAGCACTCTGCCAGTCAACGGACTCCTAGAACTTATCTCAGACGCTGTCAGATCTGTGGTACAAAAGGAAACTAAGCAAAACATTGTCCATAGTTTCAGCCTACTTACTCTCAACCTCCACTGCTGCCCACTCCACCAACCTCATGGATGCCACTTGCTAACCTTTCTCATGCCTCCAGCTCAAATCCATGGCTCATGGATTCTAGCTCCACTCACCACATCTTTGTCATGCGTTGATTGCTTTTCCAATAAAATTCATAAATTAGCTTTTTTCTCAAACCTCCATCTTTTCTACAAGACCTATGCAATTTCTCTTTACCGACCTCTGGACTTATCCAGTTCTCTCCATAGACTCCTTTAATCACTATTTCATTATTTTTACCACTTCACTCGATACACCTTAAATCTGATATCTCATGTCAAAGACACCTTCATAATATTCAAAGCTCTCACTGAAACCCGGTTTCAAACAAAAATTGGTACTCTCTTCTCCGATAACGGTGGAGAATCCATTGCCCGCCATGATTTCCTATCTACCGCCGGTTTCACTTAACGTCTCCTCCTCACTTACCCAAACACAATGGTCTTGCCAAAAGACACCATCATCATATCGTTGAAACTGGCCTCTCAAATATTCCAATCACCTACTGGTCTTACGCCTTTGTCACAACAACTAAATATTCCCACTCCAGTTCTCTCTCTATCTTCTCTATTTCATCGTCTATTTGGCACAACAACTAAATATTCCAAACACAAAAAATTTGGCTGCCTCTGTTTTTCATGGCTAAGACTATTGTTCCCATCCCGTTTTCACAAACTCAAAACACGCTCTACCCCATGCATCTTTCTCGGTTACTCTCTCACCAAAGCGCCTTATTTTGCCTCGATCCCTCAACACAACACTTATATGTTTCTCGCCATGTCCAATTTGTTGAAAATCGATTTCCATTTCGTACCTTATCCACGGTGCCCAATGTATCTGAGCCAGTCGTCGATTGGATTCCTCCACTGACGGAAGTTCCGCTCACTACAGCACCGTTCGTAGACATCGTGTTGTCTTCTCCGGTGATCCTAGGCTCAAATCATTCATCATCACCGGTAACCTCCACACCGTCACTCCCTGCCACTCTCTCGCTGTTTCCTTCTACCACCGTCTTCTGTCGTCGGTGCTTAGCTTTCCTCATCTCTCAATACTCCTTTGGAGCAAAGTATCACTAATTCGGCTCAATCTTCTTGGCCCACAAGCCCATCAGCATCAACATCTCACTCCAGCCCATTACGCGAAAGCCCAATAACACCATCAAGTCCACCAAAAAATCCAGGCCCAAGTGTTACTCCATCGTGATCTGCCTCACCGACTGTATCTCCTCCTGCGGCGGTTCTTCCACCAGCACCACTCAAAAATCATCTCCCCATGGCCAGTAGAACCAAGAAAAGGATTGTCAAACCCAACTCCAAGTACGCCCTTGCCATCTCCAAACAAGCTGTCAAACCACGAAATAGCGGGCTGTTATGTCTGATGAATTCAACTCCCAGATCTGTTACTTTACCTGGTCTTTGGTTCCTCCTGCTCCGGGACAAAACGTCATTGATATGAAATGGATCCATGCATAGACATAAAGCAAGGTTCGTCGCCAAAGGGTATAATAAACGCAAGGGCATCGACTATACTGAGACTTTTAATCCAGTGATCACAGTAACTACTTGTAATGCCTCCGAACTGTCCTATAGTCGAACAGGCTACATGCTATTCCGGGACACCACTTTGAAAACATCCACCGACAATCCAGCCGAGGTTCAAGAACGAATCAGAACCCTTAGTCAGTCTATTGGCGGGGTTTTCACCCGACTGGAACATCATTCAGGCTTTGCAACCCTTGTGACATTCCAGGCGTTGAGCCGATTTGGACAAAGTCTATATCAGTTATTACTCGTACGAATATAAAATCCGATTGTATTAATATATAAGGAGTTTATTACAAAATAAGTACCAAAAGATTATAATGTTCGAAGATAAGGCCTAGTGCCAAAGGTTCGGTTACATATAAAACATACTTGATTTTACAAACAGATACAAAAACTACTCCAGGTCCTATCGTTCACCACGCCCTCTAATCCCCTCTAAGGTTACCTGCAAGACAAATTTTTATCATAAATAATCTAATATTACTTAGTGAGTCACACGGTTCCTGCAGAAAATAAATCCCCAACCCCAAATCCCCAAAACAACAATCAAGCAAGCAAGCAATCAAACAAGCAATCAAGCAATCAAACATGCAAGCAAGCAAACAATCAGAGATAGCATGCGGAAGATAATGAGCTAATTAAGCAAATAAATCTAGCAAGCAATCAATCAACTACAAAGCAATAAAACTTGAATAAAAGCTATAAAGTTTTTAACAAGTTTTAATTTATGGGCCCGGTATGCTTCCTCTCCTCAACACCTCCGCATTGCAACCACAAAGGCATGCAACCGGAACAACACTTCGAGCTACAACGTTGTGTAGACAGCTTCGGCCAGGGTAGCGAGCCCAATAACCTCCGAGCTCTTCATACCAACCCTACAACTCAACGCACATGGGTTACATGATGCGGCTGCATGCTGGTATGGAAATAGTTTGAGGACAGCCATACCTTAGTCTTACTACGCTAGCCGGAATTTCTCGCGGACTAAACGCCTTAAGACTTCAACCAATTGATACTTGAGTTTTTATGGTTTTTAAGCTCATAATTTTACAAGTATCTTAACCAAGTTACTACCTCCGATACTAGAACATTTCGAACTAGTATCGAGAGTAACCTCACAATTAAGTTACCTTCTCTGTTACTAGAACATTTCGAACTAGCAACGAGAGTAACCTCACAGCACATGCATTTAACCAAGAAAAATCACAAAGATAAATTCAAGTAAATGCAACTATATGCTCAATGCAAATCGTTTACTAGACGGAAGTCTTTAGACTCCATCTAGTTCGGTGAAATGTGCCTGGACTCACAGAACACCGGCGAACTCTTGGTGGAGTGAACGGATTCTCTTGGCGACGTCTCTCCCTTGGCAGCACTTCGGATCTTCCTTGTTGCAATCGATTTCCTTCTCGATGCAACAGTCTTGGCAGCAGTCGATAGTCTTGTCTTGCTCTTTTCCTTCCTTCACACTCTTCTTCTTCACGCCTTCTTCCTTCTCAACCCTCTATCTATTCTCTCTTTTCTCTCTTTTCTCTCCTTCTTCTTTACTTAGCTTGCTTTTGCGAAAATAAAGAGAAGTGAGCTTCCTTTTATAGAGAGCTTGGGCGGCGGAATGAGCCAATGCATGGCGAGCTTCGAAACTTGGTGAGCAAGTTTTCGAAAACTTGGTGAGAAAGTCTCCTTGAAAGCTTGGTGAGAAATGCAAAGACTTCGCCGATTCTTCACCACTCCTTTTCTTCTAGACAATACTTGGTGAGAAATGCTAATACTTGGCCGATTCTTCACCAGTCCTTGTCTTCTAGATAATACTTGGTGAGAAATGCATTACTTGGTTAAATAATGACCACTTCTTCTCCTTTGTCTCACACCCTTTTTGCATGCAATTTGATTGGCCAATTTTGTGAAAACATAATGATTATGTTTTTCTCACTTTTTGCATGAATTTTGATTGGTCAATGAAAGAGACATAAGTTCCTTAAACCGTCGATTCCACCGCAATGTCGCTAGCCGAGCAGATAAGAGTCAAAGGATTGTGTCGCGGCACGGTCACGGACGACTCTGCGGTACGTCTCGGGTCTGTGGTACACCTCGGACGACTATGTCTTGTGGTACATGGTGCGTCTGCGGTACTGTATGGTACGGTACATAGTACAATACATGGTACGACACATGGTACATGGTACTTGGTACGGTACATGGTACGGTACATGGCCATCTATTGGTCCGTCAACATTTTCTCGGGCATTTTTTCAGCAATTCTTCTACCTTTCTTCGTTGCCTCCTTTCCTTGTCCTTTCCAGGTCCTTTGGCAAGGGGATTTTATTTTGAATTTTACCCCGTAGTGAGGGTCATTACATTCTCTCCCTCTTATTAGAATTCGTCCCGAATTCTATTAGGATCAGATGGCCATGCTTCGTCTTCTTCCATAAAGAGTTGCGGATACTTGGTTCGAATCCTATCCTCATCTTCCCATGTGGTGACCTTGCGGTTCTGCTTTCCCCAGAATACTCCAATTTAAGGAATACTCCTGTTCTTCAACTTCCGCGTCCTTCGTTCTCCAATCCCAAATGGTCCTTCTGGGTATGTGAGATTGGTCTTCAACTCCTCGATAGGCTCAGGTACAATCATGTTAGGATCAGGTACATGCTTCTGTAGTTGTGAAACATGGAAGACTTTATGCAGTCGCATAACTTCTGGCATAGATAGTCGGTAGGCTACTTCACCAACTCGCTTTTCAATCGGGTATGGTCCTATGAACCTTACCGCGAGCTATCCAACTTTACCGAACCGATCCTTCCCTTTATGAGGTGCAACTTTCAAATACACCATATCTCCAACTTTGAACTCCACTTCTCGCCTGTTCCGATCTACGTACTTCTTCTGGCGGTCTTGAACCTTCTTCAAACTTTCTCGGATAAACTTGATCTTCTCCATCGTCTCGTCGATCAGCTTGTGGTTGAAAATCGTCCTTTCTCCAACTTATGTCCAACATAATGGCGTTCGACAAGGTCTTCCGTACATAGCTTCGAACGGTGACATGCTAATGCTCGAGTGATAACTGTTGTTATGTGCAAATTCAACCAACGGTAGATTTCCTTCCCAATCTGTAGACCACTCCAGTGCACATAGTCGAATCATATCTTCTATGGTTCCGATGGTTCTTTCGGTCTGCCCATCGGTCTCCGGGTGGAATGAGGTGCTCATATGAACAACTGTTCCTAGCGCCCTCTGTAGATTTTGCCAAAATATTGGTGCAAATTTTGGATCACGGTCAGAGACGATGTTGGCTGGCACTCCATGTAACTTCAAGATCTCATCGATATACTTCTCCGCTAAAATTGGCGCTTGATCTGTACTCTTAACCGAAACTAAGTGGGCGACTTTTGTTAAATGATCGGCCACTACCCATACTGCGTTGTTGATTCTTCATGGTCTTGTTGGTAGTTCGGTGATGAAATCTATCGAGATAGACTCCCACTTCCATGTTGGTATGGGCAAGTTACGAAGTAATCCTGCTGGCACTCAGTGCTCCACCTTGATTCTTTGACATGCATCACACTGGTTTACCAAATTTGCTACTGATCGCTTCAATCCAGGCCAATGGTAATACTTGCGCACGTCCTTGTACATCTTGGTGCTCCCTGGGTGAATACTCAATGCTGAACTGTGGGCTGCTTTGAGGATCTCCTGTCGTAGTCCAATCCGGTCGGGTACGGTGATTCTCCCATTAAGAAGTAAAGTGCCGTCATCTGCTAAGTGATAACCACTCGCATTCGGTCCGTCTAAACTTCTCAATTCTTCAGCTATCTTCTTTAGGTTCTCGTCCTTGGGCTGCTCTTCTCGGATTCGTTGAACTAGACTTGCCTGAGTAACGGCTTGTATACCTGACGGCTCACTAGGTTCTCCTTCTAAGGCTGAAAGCCTTACCTTCTTCAATTTGTCGGCTAGGGACTCCACATCTTTCTCGACATCAACTTCATCAATTCGGCGACTTAGTGCATCTGCCACTACATTTGCTTTGCCTGGGTGGTACTGGATCTTCAAGTCGAAATCGGCAATGAACTCCATCCATCGTCGCTGGCGTAAATTGAGATCTGGTTGCGTGAACAAGTATTTAAGACTTTGGTGATCCGTAAATACCTGAACCGCTTCTCCATATAGGTATGATCTCCATATCCTTAGCGCAAACACCACGACTGCCATTTCTAAGTCATGTGTGGGGTAATTTTCTTCATGCTTCCGTAATTGCCTTGAGGCATAGGCAATTACCTTGTCTCCTTGCATCAGAACACATCCAACGCCAACTCTTGATGCGTCAGTGTACACGGCATAAGGCTGATTCGGCTCTGGCAACGCTAAAATAGGTGTTGTAGTCAGTGCTTCCTTCAACTTCCCAAAAGCTTCTTCCACTTCTTCACTCCAAATGAATGGTACTCCTTTTCTGGTGAGTCGTGTCAAAGGCTTAGCAATAGATGCAAACCCCTTTATGAATTTCCGGTAATAGCCTGCGAGGCCTAAGAAACTTTGGACCTCTGTCACAGACGTTGGCCTGGATCGCGGTAATCTTCTCTGGGTCGGCAAACACTCGTTGTTTTGAGACTCGATGTCCTAGGAACCCTATCTCCCTTTGCCAAAATCTTCACTTGCTGAACTTGGCGAACAACTTCTTCTCGCTCAGTCGTTCTAACACCTTTCTCAAATGTTCTTCATGTTCTTCAGAACTCCGTGAGTATATAAGGATGTCATCGATGAATATTATCACGAATTGATCCAAATAGTCATGAAAAACTTCATTCATGAGTCGCATGAAGGCTGCTGGCGCGTTGGTAAGTCCAAACGACATCACTACGAACTCGTACTGGCCATATCTTGTTCGAAAGGCTGTCTTCATCACATCTGGTTCTGAGATCGAAATTTGGTGGTAGCCGGAGGCTAAATCAATCTTCAAAAACCAGCTTGCTCCTCTGAGTTGATCTAACAGCTCGTCAATCTGTGGCAACAGATACTTGTCCTTGATGGTTATGTTATTGATTCCCGGCAATAGATACTTGTCCTTAATGGTTATGTTATTGATTCCTCGGTAATCAATACATAAGCGCATGCTCCCTTCCGTCTTCTTGACAAACAGTACTGGGGCTCCCCATGGCGATGAACTTGGTCGAATGAATCCTTTTTCTAGCAAGTCCTCTAGCTGAGTCTTGAGTTCAGCTAACTCGGCTGGTGCCATGCGATACGGCGCCTTAGCAATCGGGGTAGCTCCCGGCTCGAGGTTTATGGTAAAAGGATGGCTTCTCGGTGGAGGCAATTCTTCTAACGGCCTGAATACATCTTCGAAGTCCTTGACTACTGTGATGTCCTCAACTTCTAGGTCTTCTTTGTCATCTCCTCCCATGGCGGTAAGAGTGACTAAGTAAACACTCCCTTCCTCGAAAGAATTTCCAATTCTTAATGCTGATGTGAAATATGCCTTTGAGCTTGGGCAAATTCCGTAGAAAACTAGAGGTGTCCTTCCTCTATTTTCCATTATGACTTGGCTCCTGCTGCAGTCTATATGGGCTTGGTGTTCTGATAACCAATCTATTCCGAGTATGACGTCAAATCTCTCCATCGGGATTACAAGCAGATTCCCTGGTAGATTTGTATCTTGCAAGACTATCGACGCTTCCTTGATCCTCCTTCTGGTCTTGAGGGGCGGTTTATTACCAGCGGTGTACACGTTGATATTCACTTCCTACCCCTCACACAATTCTCCGAACTTATCGGCCACTTCGGGAGTCACAAAACTATTGGACGCTCCCGAATCGAACAATACATGAGTGGGGTTACCACCAACTAGTAATGTTCCTAATGCATAACAAATATACAAAAATGCAATGCAAAAACTAAACACGCAATCACACAAACACACAATCAATCTCAAGAGATTTAGAACCCAATCCAACCTATTATCAGACCTTTCGCAGGTGCTGGAGGTTTGGGTGGGTCTAATCCTAAGGCATAAACATTAGCTGGGGTCGCTTGTTTCTTTGTCGGGGGTTCCTTCACTTACTGCACTGGCTGAGCACGGTTTACCGTTTGGGCGTTCAGTTTTGTCGGCTTCGATGGACATGAGGTCGCATAGTGTCTTATTTCTCCATAGTAGAAACATGTGATCAGCGCAAGATTGGGACTCTTGGCTTCAGAAAGTGTCGGACAAGCTCGGGCAAAGTGTCCGAGTTGACCACACGTAAAACATTCTCTCGAATCAAAGTTGGTCGTTGTACGTCCTCCTTGGTTGGAAATCATGTTGACCTTACCACGGTTCGCACCTTTGTTCCATCCAGCTACTTGGTTAACCTTTCGGAAATTCACTACCTTGCTCTGCTGCACAGGCTCCTTCTTCTTCTCTTGGGCCATGACTTCTTTCTCCAGCTCAATTCCTTCCTCTACGTTCACTGCTCGCTCTTCCACCTCAGAGACACTCTTGTATGTCACAGCATGCAATCTTCCTTTTACTTCTGGTCGTAGTCTGTAAAGAAATCTACGGGCCATAGCATCTTCGTCATCATTCCCCTTGTACAAATATCTCCGAAGTCGAGTGAAGATCTGTCCATAAGCTCGAACACTCATATCTCCCTGTTCCAGACGTAGGAACTGATTCTCTAATCGATTGCGGGACTCTGGTGGAAAGTACTTCTGCTCGAACTCTCTCCTGAAAATCTCCCAAGTTATCGGCATGTAGTGGTAACGAGGGACTACACTATCCCACCATGCGTGTGCATCTTCTTCCAGAAAGTTGATTGCAATCACCTTTTTGTACTCCTTTGGGCATCTTGATGTCTCGAAATTCATCTCCAATTCTCTTACCCACTTGTCTGCTAACACCGTGTTCTGCTCTCCCTTGAACTTGCGGCCTCCTAAGTTCCTCATCATTATCACTAGGTTCAAAAAGTTAGACGATGGAGTATCGTCCTGCTGGCTTCTTTGGTTCTGCTGTTGTTGCTGCTGGATCATGTGGTTTAAAAGATCTTGTATCATCTTAAGCGTTTGCTGAGTCTCTGGTACCCTCTGCTCATTTGGGTTCTCCTCACATCCTTGGTCTCCTCTTGGCATGTTTGGATTCGGGGTGCTAGCGAACTGTCCAATCGGCGAATATTCTCTATTTGGCGGGTACATGTACTTTGGTGTGTTGTACCAGGTAGAATTTACTGGTGAGTACCTCGGCGTCACACCGGGCACATCCCATTCAGGCATATACATATTTGGCTCGTAAATGCCTAGAAACGATTGCTCTCCTTGCTCATCTCCAAAATGCGGACCCCATTCCTCCGGACCAAACTGTTGACTTGAACCCCTCTCTGGATCCGGCGTGAAGTGCATCGATCTAGACCTTTCAGTTCCTTGGCCAGACATCTGCATCCATCATAATAAGGGTTACCTAATCCCATCCCATCTAATCCTAAAGTGGTGAACAAACAGGATTATCCTAAGTATCTATTTGCGACCATTTTGACTCGATAAAATGTTTGAAAATACGAGTCCTACTAGCATCATGACCATGCTCTGATACCACCGTTGTAACACCCCCAAACCGTCCTATGGCCAGACATGCCACGGGCCGCCCCGGGACGCCACTTTGAAAATATCCACCGACGATCCGACCGAGGTTCGAGAACAAATCAGGACCCTTAGTCAGTCCATCGGCGGGGTTTTCACCCGACTGGGACATCATTCAAGCTTTGCAACCCTTGTGACATTCCAGGCGTTGAGCCGACTTGGACAAAGTCTATATCAGTTATTACTCGTACGAATATAAAATCCGATTGTATTAATTTATAAGGAGTTTATTACAAAATAAGTACCAAAAGATTATAAGGTTCAAAGATAAGGCCTAGTGCCAAAGGTTCGGTTACATATAAAACATACTTGATTTTACAAATAGACACAAAAACTACTCCGAGGTCCTATCGTTCACCACGCCCTCTAATCCCCTCTAAGGTTACCTGCAAGACAAATTTTTATCATAAGTAATCTAATATTACTTAGTGAGTCACATGGTTACTGCAGAAAATAAATCCCCAACCCCAAATCCCCAAAAACAACAATCAAGCAAGCAAGCAATCAAACAAGCAATCAAGCAATCAAACATGCAAGCAAGCAAACACCAATCAAACAATCAGAGATAGCATGCAGAAGATAATGAGCTAATTAAGCAAATAAATCTAGCAAGCAATCAATCAACTACAATGCTATAAAACTTGAATAAAAGCTATAAAGTTTTTAACAAGTTTTAATTTATTGGCCCGATATGCTTCCTCTCCTCAACACCTCCGCATTTCAACCACAAAGGCATGCAACCGGAACAACACTTCGAGCTACACCGTCGTGTAGACAGCTTCGGCCAGGGTAGCGAGCTCAGTAACCTCCGAGCTCTTCATACCAACCCTACAACTCAACGCACATGGGTTACATGACGCGGCTGCATGCTGGTATGGAAATAGTCTAAGGACAGCCATACCCTAGTCTTACTATGCTAGCCGGAATTTCTCGCGGACTAAATGCCTTAAGACTTCAACCAATTGATATTTGAGTTTTTATGGTTTTTAAGCTCATAATTTTACAAGTATCTTAACCAAGTTACTACCTCCGATACCAGAACATTTCGAACTAGTATCGAGAGTAACCTCACAATTAAGTTACCTTCTCTGTTACTAGAACATTTCCAACTAGCAACGAGAGTAACCTCACAGCACATGCATTTAACCAAGAAAAATCACAAAGATAAATTCAAGTAAATGCAACTATATGCTCAATGCAAATCGTTTACTAGACGGAAGTCTTTAGACTCCATATAGTTCGGTGAAATGTGCCTGGACTCACAGTATACCGACGAACTCTTGGTGGAGTGAATGGATTCTCCTGGCGACGTCTCTCCCTTGGCAGCACTTCGGATCTTCCTTGTTGCAATCGATTTCCTTCTCGATGCAACAGTCTTGGCAGCAGTCGATACTCTTGTCTTGCTCTTCTCATTCCTTCACACTCTTCTTCTTCACGCCTTCTTCCTTCTCAACCCTCTCTCTTTTCTCTATTTTCTCTCTTTTCTCTCCTTCTTCTTTACTTAGCTTGTTTTTGCAAAAATAAAGAGAAGTGAGCTTCCTTTTATAGAGAGCTTGGGCGGCAGAATGAACCAATGCATGGCGAGCTTCGAAACTTGGTGAGCAAGTTTTCGAAAACTTGGTGAGAAAGTCTCCTTGAAAGCTTGGTGAGAAATGCAAAGACTTGGCCGATTCTTCACCACTCCTTTTCTTCTAGACAATACTTGGTGAGAAATGCTAATACTTGGCCGATTCTTCACCAGTCCTTCTCTTCTAGATAATACTTGGTGAGAAATGCATTACTTGGTTAAATAATGACCACTTCTTCTCCTTTGTCTCACACCCTTTTTGCATGCAATTTGATTGGCCAATTTTGTGAAAACATAAAGATTATGTTTTTCTCACTTTTTGCATGAATTTTGATTGGTAAATGAAGGAGACATAAGTTCCTTAATCCTTTGACTCTTATCGGCTCGGCTAGCGACATCGCAGTGCAGTCGACGGTTCGTATTGCGGGACGGTCACGGACGACTCTGCGGTACGTCTCGAGTCTGTGGTACGCCTCGGACGACTCTGTCATGCGGTACGTGGTACGTCCGCGGTACTGTACATGGTACGGTACATGGTACGGTACATGGTACGGCACATGGTACATGGTACATGGTAAGGTACATGGCCATCTCTCGGTCCATCATTTCTTCAGCAATTCTTCTACCTTTCTTTGTTGCTTCCTTTTCTCGTCCTTTCCAGGTCCTTTGGCCAGGGGTTTTTATTTTGAATTTTACCCCGTAGTGAGGGTCATTACACTACTCTTCTATTGTTCTTCAAATTGTCGTCAACTGTGATTGGCCAATCAAACAGCTTGACGTCAACAATGCATTCCTTCAAGGGTCCTTAACTAAGGAGGTCTATGTCAAGTAACCAGAGGGTTTTGTCGATGTGAACTGCCCTAATCATGTGTGTCCCCTCCATAAGGCTATCTATAGCCTTAAACAAGCTCTGTGTGCTTGGTATGAGGAACTCAAACGTTTTATCCTTTGTGCATGTTTCAAAAACTCCTTGGCAGATGCTTATATTTCCATTCTTCACCGTGGAACTCGGCTTATTTACATCATGTTCTATGTGGACAACATAATCGTCACTAGCAACAACTAAATTCTCCTCCAAAAGACTCTTCAATCCCTAGCACAACGTTTTAGACTCAAAAGATCCCGAAGATATACACTACTTTCTTGGTCTTGAAGCATGTTGAACCTCGCATGGCCTTCATTTAACTCAACGCCGCTATATTCTCGATCTTTTCACCTACCACAACATGCTCAATGCAAAGCCCGTTATTAATCCAATGGCCACATCACCAAAACTGTCTCTCTATTCTAGTACAGCTCTCTCTAATCCGTCTGAGTATCGCACCATTGTTGGCAGCTTGCAATAATTGTCACTCACTCGGCTAGATTGCTCATACGCTGTCAACCACTTATCGCAGTTCATGCATAGACCCACCTCTGATCACTGGCAAGCAGCCAAACGACTTCTTCGCTATCTAGCGAGAACAACAAGTCATGGCATCTTCTTTCATCGTTACAACATACCTTCTGTTCACGCCTTTTCCGACGCTGATTGGGGTGGTGATCGTGATGACTATGTCTCCACTCATGCTCACATTGTCTATCTTGGTAACAAACCCGTCTCATGGTCATCTAAGAAGCAAACAACTGTTGCTCGGTCATCTACTGAGGAAAAGTATCACTCTATCGCTAACACATGCGCAGAAGTCCATTGGATATGTTTCTTAATTACGGAACTTGGGTTCACTATGAAAT
This sequence comes from Camelina sativa, assembly GCF_030686135.1. Classification (NCBI taxonomy): domain Eukaryota; kingdom Viridiplantae; phylum Streptophyta; class Magnoliopsida; order Brassicales; family Brassicaceae; genus Camelina; species Camelina sativa. The sequence continues at coordinate 17,318,305 of NC_141886.1, read as the reverse complement.
CACCACCTGTGATATATTGTGACAACGTTAGCACCACATATCTCTGTACTCACTCCCAGATGAAGCATTTGGCGTTAGCCTACCATTTCGTTCACAATCAAATCACCGCTGAAAATCTCACGTGTTGCTCACGTCTCAACCAAGGATCAATTAGTGGATGCATTAACAAAGCCTCTGACTCGTGCTCCCTTCAACTCAATGATTTCCAAGATTAGTGTGTCAATAACCCCACCATCTTGAGGTGGGATGTAGAAGATCAAATTTTATCACCTAAATATGTAAACTGTATATCCTGTAATTTTGTCTTACACTTGGTCAGCAAGTCATAGTCCCGTATCCCCTATATAATAAAACGGAAGTACACAACCTTTTTTATTGTAGACTATATAATATGGGTTATAAGATTATTTATTTGATTATTTGATAGGTTATAGGTTATATGGGTTGTAACCGTTAGTTAAATCTTGATTTCAGATCCTCTTAAAAGAGATATTAAAAAAAATAAAAAAAAATCTCCACATAATATTTAATTAACTATATATAGAAAACAAAATCTCAAAAATTAATCACTTTTCCGCGGATTAAAAGTGATTTTCAATTATACTAACAACTATATATCAAAATAACATAAATAATGTTTATTATGATTGATTTGATAAATTTCAAAAATTTAGACGAATCCGCAGAACAATCATAAGAAATCTCAAAAAATTTCAAGTTCTCATATTTGGCCTATAATTTTATTGCATAATGTTTTATTCACACAACTTTTAAAACAATCACATAAATTCTATTTTATATAAAAATTACAATATAAATAAAAGGAAATTCAACCCGTGCTTTAGCACGGTGCTAATCTAGTATATGTTGTATAATGCAATTCTTAATGATCATCAAACACAATTATCTTATAAGATATATGATGGGTTAGCCAGAATTATACTCCCTCGTACTTTTGCAAAGATGAGATTGTCTCTCAAATCCTCACTTGTGAACCGACTCAATAAGGATACAGTACATAATAGGTTTCTGGGTATTTTAAAATTTATTTTGGTTGGTCGATCGGTTTAGATAAACCAAAAATCGAATATACTTTGAATGTTAGTCAATTGTATCTTTTCTAGAAATCCAAACAAAACGGAATTGACCAAACTTTTGTTCAGTTCAGAAATATTGATTTGGTTTTAGGGTTACGAAAATATATATATATATACAGTAAAACCTCTATAAATTAATTAATCATTATAAATTAATAAATTTCTTCGGTTTGAAGTTGGATCAGTGTAGTTTTGGACATAATTTATAATATAATAAGATAATATTTTTTTGAAAATCTTTTGGAAATATATAGTCCCATCAATATTGTAAATTACTAATTATATAAAATTATCAAAATATAAGTATATATATACACATTAATTTTTGTTATAGTTCATTTTTAATAATTTTACTATATTAAAAAACTTTTAGTTTTCTCTGCAAAACATGTGAATTGTTATTTTTTTTTTGTAATTGATTATATAAAAATATTTTGTAACAATTAAATCTTGTTTTTAAATATTTTTTTTTCAAAAAATTACCAAATTAGGAAAATCTCTCTATAAACTAATAACTATTAATTTATCAATATAATAAAACCTCTATAAATTAATAGATTTTGAAGGTCCCAATATTATTAATTTATAGAGGTTTTACTGTATATGATAAAAACATGTGTAACGTGTATATACATAGTTAAACCAAAATATTATATTTAACATATAATATGTGAAAATATTTTTGGATTTTCAGTGATTTTCTGGTTAAGTGAGGTGGATGGGAACTGTATGAGAAGGTGATTAACTAAAAATTAGGTTTAGAAAGCGTAAACTTAGTTCATTTCTCACAGTTTTACTAAAACAAGTGAGATTAGTCGATCACTTTATTCTCAAGTGGTTTATTTTAGAGGTCAAGTGGACATCAGCCAGTCCTTTTTCACTGGTCGGTGCTTCTGGAGAGCTTGCGTGTTTAGCATAGAAAATGGTCGGTCGATCAGTGAAAATGTTTATGATTGATCACTTCTAGGGTCAGTCTTTAAGATGTTATGTCGGTCACCTCATTTCTTCTCCAAATCTCGTTGCATTTTATCCACGCATCAGAATAACATAAGTTCATTAAATTAGCTGTCCAGATTTCAATGATAATATAGATGTCTTTCTATGATCCAATTATCATTGTTTTCCATATTTGTATCCAAATGACATCTTTAAAATCAACTAAACAAAAAAAAAAAAAAGCAAAAAGACAAAAAAAGAAATGATAAACAAGAACAAAAGTTATGATTAAGGGAAACATCAGATCATCTGAATTAAAAATGACGAAAATAATAAAATTTATTTCTTTTCAATTTATTGAGTAGAACTGTAGAAGATAGATACAACTATTTGGCACTGGGAAAACGTGGCAGGGGATATATCAATCAATTCGAACTCTATGGACCACATAAAAATGAAAATAATTGCATTCCATAATTGGTATGGAGAAAAGTAAAATATTGAGAAGGAAAAGGTCACTTCACTCTTGAAATAATTTAATTTTCTTGCAATAATTGCCATGATTGAGTGATCGGATTATTTTGTATTCCCAAATTTAGCCATGTTTTATACCTGCATTTCTCATAATTTCTCTATATATAGAGTCAATTTACATATCACTCTTCGCTCACACAAACATTCATAACACACTAAAAAAGAAGAAGATGGAGAATTTGGCGTTGTGTGAAGCAAACAATGTTCCTCTAACGCCCATAACATTCTTGAAAAGAGCTGCGGAGTGTTATCCTAATCGAACTTCTATAATCGACGGAGAAACTCGTTTCACTTGGCCTCAGACCTATGACCGTTGCTGCCGTCTAGCCGCTTCTCTCATATCTCTTA